>NW_028234419.1:1757712-1772712 GCF_977035675.1 Penaeus japonicus
ATATTCTTATATACTATATATATATATATGCAACAATATATGCATCATATATAACTATTATATATACTATCACACTCGGAATCATACTGTTAATATATATTAGCTGATATATATATGATATAACAATATTTATATATCAATACTTTATATATATTTTTATATATATATAATATATTTTTTTTTATTTTGTTTTTTTTTTTTTTTTTTTTTTTTTTTTTTTCTAATGTTGATGTGTATATGTTTATATATATTCATACATAAACTTACCCTTCATTATGATATGTATTATGCATAGAGCCTGCGTGAGCATTAATTGTCATGGAACAGCATATTACATAGTGACATTTGGGTAGCCATGCGTAGATTTACAAACCAGTAGTTACAGAAAATTTCTGTAATTACAAGGACACATAGGCAAATGTAAATAATGCACCTATCATAGCCTACACATATATTGAAGATAAACGCGGTGTACCTCCCAATCTGATATATTGTATCACCATTTCATTGTTGTCCTTATTCTATTATCATAATAAATATCATCATGAATATCATTGTCACCGCTATTTATTTCATTATTCGTAGTATCAGGTACATTATGATATTTACAAAAGAATCATGCTGTGTATATGGAAGACGAGTCAGGTGTGTTTTCTCACAAACCCCTGTGTTTGTTCTACTTCTCCACGCTTCCTCGCCTCTTAAGCCACCCAAGTCCACGCTGTAGAGGGAGATCTGAGGGGCATTTAGGGCTTTCGGTCGAGGGGAAAGAACGTGCGGGGAAGAGGATCTGATTGGCAATTCTTAAGAATAAGATGGTACTCTCAAGAGAAAGAGTGAGAGAGAGAGCGAGAGAAACAGACAGAGAGAGTGTTCAAAACGGTTTCTCGGTTGAGGAAAAGAATGGTACTTTGAAGAGACATGTTTTTTTTCTTTTTTTACCATTCATCTTCATGTATATATCTGTATTTACATATGTGTGGGAGTGTGTTCATATGGATACACACACACACACACACACACACACACACACACACACATACATATATATATATATATATATATATATATATATATATATAATTATATATATATATATACTATATCTGTATACACACACACACAACACACACCACACTCACACATCACAACACATCACCACACCACTCAACACACAAACACACACAACAATCCACACACACACACACACACACACACTCAGACACCAGCATTACTAATTAAAGTATATATATATATATATTTTTAATATATATATATATATATATATATTCTGTATACATACACACACACTCAATCACACTCCACCCTCACTTACATCGGACACACACACACACAACCACACACACACACACACACACACACACACACACATCACACACAATACTCACACAGAACACACATACACACACACACACATATATATATTTATAATATATATATATTTTATATATATATATATATATATATATATATATCAGTCAGACAGTATACATATCTGTTATATCAATATATGTATATATTCATATATATATATAACATATATATATATATATATATATATATATATATATATATATATATATATATATATTTATATATATATATATATATAATATATATATATATATATAATATTTTTTTAAATTATATATATATATTATATATTACACTCTACAACACACACAACACGCACACACACATATATATATATATATATATATAAATATATATATATATATATATATATATTTATAAATATATTTATACATATATATATAAAGTATATTATATATTTATATATATATAACTATGAACACACACACACACACATACATAAATAACTAACAAATATATATATAAACTATATATATATATATATAAAGTATATTAATATATATATAATATATATATATTATATAATATGTATATATATTATACATATATATACATATATATCTAATATATAAATATATATTTATATATATATATATATATAATATATATATATAATATAAATATATTATATATGTATATTATATATACTATAGATTATATCATATCTCACACACATATATCGATTATATACAATTTATATATCATTAGTATGTGTGTGTTGTGTTTGTCGCGGCGTGTGTGTGTGTATGTGTGTGTGAATGTGTTGTGGTGTTTTTATGGTATTTTGTGTATATGTTGTGTTGTGGGAGAGAAGAGAGGGAGAGAATGAACAGAGAGAGAGAGAGGAGAGAAAGAAGGAGATGAGGAGTGGAGGTGAAAAGGTTAACTATATTCTCTCTCTCTTCGCGCCATCCCTCTCTCTCTCCTCTCCCGGGCTTATAATGAGTCAACACTCGCTGTCCCCTATTTACCAGGCTTGAGAACCACCTCATTGTGGATGTGCAAAAGGAATATTTTCTTAAAATGATAGTTCAAACTTTTTAAATATGTAATATTCGAAATCACGGACTTTAGATCCGCGATGGTGGATAATATCCTGCTCTGATGAAATCATCCACCACTGATTACTATCTCCCGAATAAAGGGAGGAAAACAGTCGGAAAAAAGGATTTGAAAATAAAAAATAAATCTCTCTCTCCTTTCCCACCACTCCATCACAGCCAGGTCAGCATTGGAAGGGATAGATTGTTACTCAAGCTTCTCGCAGCTTTTTAAGGCTAAGGACGCACTATGCACCAAACTGACGCTAAGCAGAGGCTGACGTAAATTCTTATAACGGAGCATACTCATGCTGTTCCGTATGTCGCCCTGACACAATCCAAATGAAGTGCTGTGATTTATTTTACGCAGACACTGTGTCTCAAAAGTCCTGAAATGAGGAGAGACACCTTGCATTACGCATTTGTACATTTAAGACACCCTGCTCGTGTTCTCAAATAATGTAAGCGGTGATTTATATACCCCGCGGGAATGTCTATCTAGAAGCTCGCTCCCGGTCCTCCTCCCCCGTGCCTGCTCGACCGCCTATATTCACTACTCCTCACTCCATAACATTTGCCCTTTTGGCCTCCTTAACAATTGTACACCTTTGTCTGTTACAATGGCCCCTGACACTCCCGAGCAATTTTTTTATATTTCTATCTATATGAACAAAGTCCGGGTAAAAAAGTTTAATATAAAAGTGGTCTGCTGTTTAAAAAGGTAAATATAAATAATATTTTGTAATATTTTTTGTTAAAATCATAATTATAGGTAAAATTTTATGTATAATCACATGTGTATAAAATTAAAAGTCCTAAAGTCAAATGGGTAAAAAGTAAATTGGGTTTATTGTAAAACACGTTGTTGGTAAAAAAAAGTTTAGTAATATTGTTATATATAAATATATGTGTGTAAAAATTTTTTGTGTGTTTTTTAAAAGATTAAACTAATTTTATATGTACACGCAAACACACACACACACACAAACATTTATATAAAATACATATTATATATATGTATTTTATATATATATAAAATATTATATATTATATAATATATATATATATATGTATAAATATATCTATGCATATATGTAATAAATATATAATATATATAAATATATATATATATATATATATATATATATATATATATATATATTGTACATATAAATATATATTTATATTATATATAATATTTATATTTATATATATATATAATATATATATATATATATTATATAGTTATAATATATATATATATATAATAAATATATATATTATATAATATGTATATAAATATAATATATATATATATATATATACCTATATTCTGAATATATGTATATATATACATATATGTATATATAAATATATAATATATATATATATATATTTATATATATATATATAATTAAGAACATATATATATAATATATTATATATATATATATATATATATATATAATATATATATATATATATATTTCTCTCTATGAATATATGTATATATATATATATATATATAAATATATTATTTATAATATATATATATATATAGATATATATATATAAATATATATATATTATATATATATATATATAATATATATATATATATGCAATATGTATATATATTATGGAATATATATATTTATATACCTATATATATGTTATATATAAAAACTATTTTTATATTATACATATATATGTATATTATATCTATATTATATATATATAATATATATAAAATATATATACATATAGAGTTATATACATATATGTATATATATATATATATATATATATATATATATATATATTACGTTATATATATATATATCTATATGTATTATATGTATATTTATATATATATATATATATATATAATATATATATATATATCTATATATATATATTCATATATTTTAGATATATATATATATAAATACATATATAATATAGATAGATTATATATATAATAAATATATATAATGTATATTAATTAATATATATATATATATATATTTATATAAAATATATACATATACATTATATATATGTATATATATATATATAAATATATATATATGTTTATATATATGTATATTATATATATATATAATCTATATATATATAATTTATATTATATATATATTATATATTTATAAAATATTTACTTATATATATATATATATATATATATATATATATATATATATATATGTGTGTGTATAATTTAATATATATAATATATGATTCTATATATTCTATATATATATATATAAATACATATATATATCAATATATAAATATTTATATATATATAAAATATATTATATCAAATATAAACTATATAATATCATAACTTACACACACACCCAACACACCCACACAAATATATATATATATATATATATATATCAATAAATGTACTTATATATATTATATACTATATATAATATATATATATATATATATACAAACATATTATCTGTAACTATATATATATATATATATATATATTTATATATATATATACTATATATATATTATATATATATATGCATATATATGTAAAATTTATAATATATATATATATATAATTCACATTTATATATATCTACAATATATATGTAATATATATTAATATATTATATATATATATACATATAATATATAATTATTATATATATAATTTATATTATATATATATTTATCAATCTAATATAATTTATATATATATATGATAACTACATTCTTATATATATGAATACTTATATTGTATGTATATATATATATAATATATATATATATAATATATAAATATATATATATACATATATATATGCATATATATATATATTCTATATATATATATATATATAATATCAAACTCATTTCGCGGCGGGCCAGAGTCTAGACCTCTTTAGAGGGGAGGATGGATCTAGTCGAGCGTCTCGCGCGTCTCGTTAACCATTAAAAAATTCAACAAAATATTTTAACATTACTAATAAACTAAACTACATCAAAAATAAACACATACTCAACCACATCAAACAACACAAAACCTCAGAACTAACACACACCACACAAAAAAACAACAAACACACACACCAACACAAAAAACAAACACACTCTAACAACCCCACACACTCACACACACTCAATATAGATATATATTGAGGTAAAACATATACCTCACACACACAAAAACCCCCACCCCACACACACACACAACACACAAAAACACCCCACACACACACACCACACACCCACCCCACACTCACAACACACCCACACACATCACCCACACTCACTCAAACTCCCACAAAACACACACCCCCCTAAGACCACTCCCCACCCCACACACACTCTCACACTCACAAAACTCACTAACCAAAACCACAAATTGATAATATTAAAGAATTTATATATGAACAATATACACACACACAAAATCACACAACCACACACACCCCCAAACACACAAAACACCACACACCACACCACAACACACACACACACACACCCATACACACACACACACACACACAACCCACACACACACCCCACACTAACACACACCCCACCACACACCCAAACCCCACACACACACCACACACACACACACAACACACACCACACCAAACCCAAAACACAAACCCACACCCACACACAACCACACAAACACACACATACAAACACACAACACACACCAGCACACACACACACAACACCCCACACAAACACACACCCACCACACACCCACCAAAATATATATATATATATATATATATAAATAATAAAGTATATAACACTCACACACACACACAACACACACACACACACAACACAAAACCACACCACAACAAAAACCAAATAAAAACCAGCAACCAAACCAAAACCCATCCTCCATTCAACCACACTTCAGAAAAAATCTTTTTAACAAAAAACCCCAAAGCAAGTCATGGGAAGGCCACCTATAAAGCCAGGGTACAATTAAGATACAAAAAACTAAGTAAAACATAAACCCAAAAATAAAAACACCCCGTTAATTAACTTTCAAGTTGGCAAATACCCACATTACACGGTACAACTGTTTTTTATCAAATTTTTCCCCCTCCCTGCTCCCCATCCGCATTAACAACATACCTTAAAACTTTAAGCCACCTACTCGGTACGTATCAGGTATTGTCGTACTGGCTCTATTGATTCGTATCCTTATGCAACTACTAACACGGACCATTATCACGGATCACGCATATTGTATTCCAATGTGCATCGCCAATCGGTGAATATTCATAGCTAATCCCTGCTTTAAAAGAAAAACGAAGATTGCAGCCAGCAGACGCCAGAAGAGTGTTTATATTTCCCAGGTATGTTCGTGCGATATATATGTAGATATAAATGGACAATGTAACGATACTGTGTATATATATATATATATATATATATATATATATATATATATATATATTTTAATATAATATTATATATATATATATATTTTATGTATATATATAATATATATATATATAAAATTTATTATATATATATTATAAATATATATATATTATATATAAACACACACACACATATAAAATGTAATATATATATATTAAAAATAAAAATATATATTATATTATATATATTATAAAAAATTTTAAATATGTATGTTTTGTATGATATAAAAGAATCAAATGTATATAAAATGTATGTTTATAATATATATATAAAAATAAAAATATATATATATTTATATAAATATATATATTATAATGTATGTATATATTCATATATAAAAATATATCAAAATAAAAAATATATATATATATAAATATATATTAATATATAATAAAAATAAATATATAATATAATATATAAAATATATATATAAATATATATATATATATATAAATTTTAAATATAAAATATTATAATATCATATATATATAAAAAATATATAAATTAAAAATATATATAAATATAAATATATATATATAATATATCAAAATATATACATATATAAACTAAAAAAAATATATATAAAAAAAATTAAATATTTAACTAAATAAATATATAATATAATATATAAAACATATACATTATAAACAACTCATATATCTATAATAATATATATTAATATAAATATATCAAAAAATATATATAACTATATATAAAACTATAAATAAATATATATAAATAATATATCTATTATATAACAATATATTTTAATATAATATATATATAAAATTAATACAATATATAAATATTTATATATAAAAAAAAATAAATATCTATTATATATTCTCTAAAAATATCAATTCACACTAAAATACTTAAACTATAATCAAATATTTTATATATATTTTTTTTGTTATTATATATATATTAATATTATATAAAATCATATAACATTTTTTAAAATATCTATATATATATCCTATATAAATAAATATATATGATATATATTTGTGTGTGTGAGTGTGAGAATGAGGAATTTAAGAAATAAACAAACACCACTCTCCCCCACACTCACACAACTCAAATACTAAAAAACAAACAAATCCAAAATCACCCCACCTCACCAAACACAAACCCAACACACACCAAAACAATCAATAAATCACACAATAACCTCAAAACATCATCACTCTAAACACACTAATCAATACTCTACACAATCCCCCACATAAATAAACTATCACACACTAACTCAAAATCTCTCACATACAAATAAACAACATAAATAACAACATACCTAAATATACCAAACACACTATAAAACTAACTCAAATCAATCTCACACACAAAAACTAACCCCAAACTGGTATGGAGAACACACACTCTCACCACTCCACCCAACACCAAACTCACACACTACACTCACACACACAAAACACAAAATAACTCCGCACTCACCACGCACTCCTCCGCATCAACCACCATCACCACACACAACCACACACACTCAAACACACCACCACACACAACGCCGCGCGCCTCCTCTATCTGCTCTCTCTTCTTCGCGTCTCGCTTCGCTCTCCTTCGCCGTTCACATCCACAAACACACCACCACACACTCCAACACTCACACACACTCACTAACAAACATACTCACACCCCAACAGATTTAGTGTGAGTAGTTAGGATTGGTAGAGTGTTCCATTTAAATCCTCCCCAAAAAATCCCAGCCCAACCACACACAGAGAAAGAAAGAGAGAGTATAATCAGAGAAATGTTTTGATCAAGATATCATTACATTTTCAATCTGAATCGCATGATTTGGATGAGCCATGTCGCTGTGGGAAATCAATAATTTCGTTATATCACATTGCATTCGGTTGTTGACAAATATACTTGGGGATAACTTACAAATCTTACAACAATGCTAATGGAAGCTTTGGTAAATGTAAAAAAAGTAAATTGTCAACTGTAATATCAGCTTGTTTGTGATAGACAACACCTTTTCTTTCTTTCTTTTTTTATTCATTTATAGGTTATTACTTACTTAATCTCTATGCGAGGTGATGATTACGATTGTCTCACATAAATGCTTTTCTTCTTCACCACTTGTATCCTGATTGTTCATAGATCAATTCTATGAGAAAGTGTTCATACAAAGTGTGTTTCATTATGAATCTTCATAGTATACCATGAGAAACAAGCTAAATATAAGCATGCAGTACCTTAAACTTACCTTGGCTTAAATAAAAGCCATAATGTACGAGACGAAATCGAAATAAACTCCGTGCCGATCAGTGTCCCTCATGTGTGACGTTTTCAGAAGGAGGTCGAGACCATGTGATCGAGACGGCTTCGACTCCCCTTTTCCCTAAGAAATATCAAAAACGTTCCTGACTCAATCAATCTGGGCGATACTTCATTTCCATTCGATCACCACTTTACCACCACTTTACCAATATCGCCACTCCTTCTCTACCTACTTTTCTCGAACGTTCTTCCCATTAATACACTTCCATGCTCTCTCGTATCATCATACATACATAAATGAATACGTTGAGAGTACAGGAAGTGGGTGGGTGTGTTAAGTGTTAAGTGAGAATGTTAAGTGGGTGGAGGGAGAATAAAGTCAAAGAATCCTGGAAACCATGAAAGTGAAGTGGTCGCTGAAAAAAAAAAAAAAAAATCTTGGGTGTTGGTTAAAGGAAAGTAATGAATGTAAAAGCGAAACTGAAAGTAAAAGAGGCAATGAGCAGAGTCTGAGAATTTTAAGGAAAATGCTTGGCGGAGGAAGTTGCGGCGAGGCAGCCGAAACGAGATCCTTGCAAGCGTAGCATCGGGCTGCAAGGCTTCAGGATTCTCTCTGTGCAGCCAGTGCACAGGTAGGAGTTTTGATGAACGATCGGACATGTGTTGGCAAGGAAGACTTTCAGGCTGTTCTCTTTTCTCAGCGATGGTAGCTGGAAGCGAGAAGACATGCAATGTTGCACATCACTTTGTGTACTCATACATGTACGCATAGTAATGATAATAATGATATCAGTGATGATGATTGGTATGATGATAATGATGATGATAGTAATACTAATGATCATGATAATAATGACAAAAGAATAGTGATAACATTAATGATTTTATTACTAATGATGGTAGAGATAAAGATAGTGATAATGATATCAATACTACTACTAACAGTAATAGGGTTGATAAATAGCAACATTTATAGTAATCAAATAATAATGATGATGTTGATGATAAAAGAATCTAATCATAACAAATGCAATAATAAAGTCAATAATTTTCTTGGTCAAATGTAGACAGTTGTAAGATAACACTAGAAATGATAGTGTTGAATATGATAATGCTGATAATAATAAGGATAATAATGATAACAACAATATGATAATAATCTTCATAACATCAACAATAGCAATAGTTATAATATTAATGATGATAATTATAATGATAAAAAATAGAACCAATCATGATTATAATAATATGAAAGATAGTAATGATGATAATAACAATAGTAACAATAATAATGATAATAATAATAATAGAATAATGTTAAAGATGATAATAATAATGATGATAATAATAAAAATAATAATAATAACAATAATTGTAATAATAGTAGTAATAATAACAACAACAATAATAATAATAATAGCGATAATGGAAATAATCATTATATGGCAGGCTCGATGGATTGACCTCGGGGGAATCGATTTGTTGTCTCTGAGAATCGGCTCAGAATCGGGCTCAGTGAGTGAAAGTTAGGCAAGCTATGATGTGATATCATGTTCTAGGTTAAGCAATAGAAGGAGGTGCAGGCACGACTATAAAGGAAGGACAGACAGCCATTGTTGATGAAAAAGTAGCCATAGTAGTGGTGTTAATAGTGATAGTAATAATAGTAGTAACATTAACAGTGATAGTGATAGTAATTGTAGTAGTAGTAGTAGCAGTAGTAAAATAAATATTACTTATAGTAATATTAGTAGTATTAGCAACAACAACAATAATGAAAACATTGATAACACTGTGTTCATTAATAATAATAACAAACCGCACTTTATGTTATCCTATTTCATATTACTATTAATACCGCTCGTTGCTTCTGCTCTTCTCTCAGCCATGGTCTTTGATCTAGCGTTTTCTTCATTTCTAAATTCGTTTGAAATGTGTTTTTCGTGAGCGCAACACTTCTCGACATCTCTGCATTATAAAATGATGCTCATGTTCCTTGAAATCTTTCAGAATGAATAAAATAGGTTTTTAAACATTCTTATTTACACCATGTGATGTACAAAGTTTCTCTGACTAAAAATATATAATTCAGTCGTGCGTCATGTAATAGAAGCCAGAATCTGCAGTTGATAAGCAAGCGAAGTATAAAAAATGGGAAAGAGAAAAAAAAAAGGAAAACGCAGGTAAAATTCTACAGATGTTGCATGCAGCTGACTCTGGCATAAAGTCGATGTCTAACACTTTTAGTCGCTGTTTACAAAACGTACGGTATACGAGCCTTCTGTTTTGCTATGATTTTCTTCCTTTTTCTTAGGGAAAACGACCCTTATTTCACAAGGTCCAAAGGAAAGACAAAGACATTGCAGGATTCATGGAAGTTATATTTATAAGGCATATAACGTTATCACGTAATTGCACCAAGGGTTGTATTTATGTTTGTATGTACGTATGTCTGTATGTCATATTATGTATATATACATTGTCTATCTAGCTATCTATCTACATATATACACATATCTCCCTTACCTCCCCCCACACACACAGGTGGGAGGTTAAGGAAGAGGGTAGAGGGATGAAGGAAGGGGAGGAAGAGAGGAAATAGGAGAGGTAGGATGAGAGGCGAGGGAGAGGGAGAGGGAGGATTGAGAAGGAGTGAGCAGAAAAGAAGTTAAGATAAAGAGGAGGAAGGGAGGGAGAGAAAAAGATGGAATGCCAGAAAGAGAAGAGAAGCAAGGGGGAGATGGAGAAGACGAAGAGAGAAGATAAGGGGCGATAAAGGGAGAGGACAAAGAGAGAATATAAGGGGCGAAAAAAAAGGAAAGGTGAAGCGGGAGGAAGGTGAACGAAACACGAAAAAGGAGGTCTATGGATTGGGCAAATGGAGGGGAAGACAGATGGATAGTAGGACAGTGCAGATCCTTCATGGCACCCGAGAGACTATGAAAATACTTTATTTTAAGCTTGAGATCCTGGAGGAGCAAAGGCACATTTACCGCGACGATTTGGAGCGAAGCCGTAAATCTGTGTCTCAGTACTTGCTTTTCTGTAAATGAGATGGATGGAGAAAAGAGAACTGTATCAGATTTGTAAGTCCCGCGTCTATCACTGAAGAAAGGGATGTGTTTGTTGATGAAATTCTGTCTAAGCCAGTTATATTCCATGCTACCTCTAGATGAAGGGAAAGGTTGAGCTTTTATTTGCAAGGACTGAACTTACTCAATAACTTTGTTTGTCTTTGTGTATCTGGTTTAGTGTGTTAATAGTAGGATTAATTTAAGGTTCATTAAACCTGATTCCATTATCCTCAAAGTTCATTATTGTCAAAGATAACTTACTCAACAGGTCTTTGAAGATAACCTTTCTCAATTTTCAATTTACACTCTCATACAATTAAGGCTCTTTGTGTTCACAAGCAATTTCCCGCACAGGTATGTGGCTGACTCATGCAGCCATAAATAGCACAGTATTCACTTCTGTAATGTGAGTTCGAATTCTCTGGGCAGCTTCGTCAACTTTTCCAACTTTTGCTCTCAGCTTCCCTCCATCACTTGCCTTCAGTGATGGTAATCTTTCATTCTTTTTCAGCAGCATTACTTCTTTGATCCTATTAGAGTACTGTGCTCTGGGTTAATCTCTTAATGCTGGACTTCAGTTAGGGGCGTAAAGGCTTTCTCTTCAATGTGGATGCTGTCTTCATCTCTGTGTTCCTATCATCGCTTTTGTTCCAATCCTTTTCTGCTAAAGGGGAGATTCAGTTCAAGGAGTTTTTAAAGCATCGTTAAAATGTAAGAACGGCTGCTCGGTCCAAAAGAGTGTTTTGCTTCTAGATTTATTCACTGACCACTGGAAAAGTATAACGGAAGACACATTATTTAATAAAAGCTACCAAACCTTGCCGCGATACAAGCCAGCACTTAGATTCCCCTTGACTCTTTGACTCCCTGCTTTATTTGGCAAAAAAGAAACTCTGGTGTCGTGAGGGACTTAAGGTATTCATTGGGCATTATAGCAGGCGTAGTTTTTACAGAACACTAGGTCAATTATGAAAAAGTAGAGGGATGACCTCGCAGACCCACTGGGCCTAGTTGCACCAAACAGGGGAAATGCTGTTAACAAACAAAGGCAAATGTCTGATAAGCTCTGACAGAGTGCATTCTGGTCGACCACAAGTGCCCTCAATGAAGTTCAGACAGGAGTTGTCTCAAGGTGCATATCACTATTTATTATCATTCATTATTATGACTATTGATATTATTATTATTATCATTATCATTATTGTTATTATTATTATTATTATAATCATTATTATTATTTCCACTATGACTATTACTAGTACTACTGCTTCATGGCTTGATAATTTTGACGTATTTTTGTATTAATATTTTGATTTTTATTCTCATTCTTTTTTATTTTGATTACGATCATTAATGTTATTATCACCATGATAATGATGATAATAATAATGATAACAAAAGCATCAGTACCAATAATGATTTGATTATGACAGAGATGATGTTAATGATTTCTGATATCATTACCATAATGATAATAGTTATTATATTGATAATAACAATACTGATAATAGCAACAATTAGTATAGTGGCAAAGACTGTAAGGATTATAATAATCATAATAATGATAATACTAGTAAGAATAACAATGAACATAATACTAATACTAATAATGAAAACAATAGTAATAATAATAATAATAATTTAAAGACAATTAACAAAAATATAAGTATAAATAATAATGATAATGATGATAATAGTAATGATGATAATACTGATGATTATGATGATAATAATCATATCCCAAAATATAATGATGTGAGAATGATGATGATAATCATGATAATGATAAAATAATAATAAATTGATGACGATGATGATAACAAGAACAATAATACAGGTAATAAATAGCAATACCAAAATACCATTAAAGTTAACACCTGCAGCAACACTGATAGAGGTATGAATGAGACTGAATAGCTTGCCAATGCAAATGATCTAATTGAGGCATTTCGATTAAATACTCAAGAGTATTGCATAATGGCGTAGTGAATATGTAGTCGAACCGCTTCAGTTACATATCTTGCGTTGTAAAGATATTCAATATCATTTGTACTTACATTTGTCACAATGACCCCAGTGCAACAATAATGATAAAGATAATAACAATAACAATAACTTATGATAAGTATGTTTGCCACTATGCATTCTATTTTTTTTTATTATTATTATTATGATTATTATTATGATTTACTGATATTGTTATTATTTCATATCAGTTCTGCAGAAAACCCTTTTGTTCGCAAATATCTAAATATGTATAAGGAGTTCTCTTCATATAATATTCATCTTTGGTAAATCTTATCCAGTTTCATACAGAAAAAAGGACATTCATTATCACACTAAGAATTATAACTGCTACTATTAATGATGATGATAATGTTGATAGTAATATTAACTGCAGTCTTTGTAATAGTGAAAATAACAAAATATATTAAAACCTCAATAATCATAAAAAAGATAGATGCATGAATTAATAAATACAGAAATAAAGAAAAAAATGAATCACAGTCTCGTGTACAGTCAGACAAAAATCGTTGAATAAAATAATTGCAATAGCTGTAAAAGTAGAGTAGTAGCAAATAAGATGACGATGAATGAGCAAGAGACGGCAAAGGAGACAAGGAATGTAAAATTTGTGAAAAGGAAGACATTTTCATTCAGAGTATACACTACGAAAGACAGGAAAGCACCCAATCTATATATCGGGAGAAACTTATTCAGAGTACAAGGTAACTGCAACCCATAGCAGTAGA
>NW_028234419.1:1777712-1780212 GCF_977035675.1 Penaeus japonicus
GTAGGCTAATCATCAGGATGAAGGCGACACTAAACAGTAGAGGTTGTTTTCGAGGTCTCCTGAACACTTGGTATCAAAGAATGCGATGCCGGTTCGGCAGAACTACATTACCACTAATCAGAAGGCGATGACAAAAGATGTGTTATGCAGATTAGTGTGTGAAGGGTTAAGGGGAGATGTTGATAAGGAACAGAAGCTGCAGCTCGAGGAAGACGGAGAAGAGGGGGAAAAAAATAAAATAAAGGGAGGGAATTAACAGCTGAGATTAAATCCCTATAGAAAAAAGAAATGAAGAAGGAAAAGGACGAGAAGGAACACGACAAAAAAAAAAAAAGGAGAAAAGAGAGAACGAAGACCTTAAGAAGGAATGCCAAAAGGAGGACCAGGAGAAAAAGCACCAGGGAAAGCAGAAAGAGGAGGAGGAATAGGAGAGAAGGAGGAGCAGAGGAATAGGAGAGAAGGAGGAGCAGGAGCAACAGCAAAGAGGAAGGGGACGGCGACGGCGACGTCGGAAACTTGCATCATTATGTCAGGCAAAGAGAAAATGCCTCCAGGTAAGAAGAAGAGGGAAAAGAATAGTAATCATGGTAATAATAATGAGGATAAATGTTTGTTGCTCCATGATGTAGTTGTCGACATGGCATATATATGTCTTTCTCTCTTGCTAGTGTGATGAGTTGGCCCGAGGCATTGTCGCGGCGTCCACGGACGAGGAAATCACATTCATGGGCAGTCGCATTTCTATGCAAAGTTGCAGGCAGCATTGTTGGAGGAGGAGGAGGAGGAGATGGGCCGCTTTTACTCCTGGGAGAAGATAAGGGACAGGTGCATAATGGAAGACGAGAGATTTGCGACGGACGCCTACCAGCAGATGAAGATTAATATGGACGTATCAAGAGACTAGACACAGCAAGCAATAAACTAAGAGCAAGAGCAACGTTCTCAATAGTGCGTGGCGAGCTACGGTAAATTACCTCGGCTCGTATTATCATTAGTATTATTATTGCTATTATCTTGTGTATGTATGGGATTGTATTGTATTGATTATTTTATCTTTCGACTTTATAAATTTACATGCAGGTATTGTAAGCATGATGATGTGTCTTCTTCTTTAAGAATTCTAGGCTTCTATGAAGAGGAAGAGGAGGAAAATAAAAAGAGAAAGCTTACCAAAGACTTTCTTTCAATTTCATACTTTAAAAAAATAAGGTGAAGGCCACGGGCATTATATAAATCTATCCATCTATCAAGGAAAAAAAGAGACCCTAGAAACTGATAGTAATAATAATGATAAATATAATATTATTGATAACGTATACACTATCACTATCAAAGGGGAAGCGCACACACTCAGAGATAAATACATACACTAAGTAAAAACTAACGTTATATATCATCTATCATTCAATAACAATAGTAGTCACTCTAAGTTTTCGGACGATTAACACACGAGTCAATAATCGTCAAGTGAGCCATAAATAAATTGTGAAAAAAAAATATATATCTCAGTTATGCCCCAGACCCGGCTATTCGGCTTGGGCGGTCAGGCGAGACGAGCACATGTTTCGTCCAAAATCTGTTAAAATGCAACCAACCAGTCTCCACAGACCAGATTATCGTCAATGCGAACTCGGTGAGAATTAAGAGACCTCGACACCTCCAACGACCCCTCTACGGGGTGGGAGGGGGGGGGGGCAATTATTCGAATATCCCCCCTTTCTCCGCTGATTCCGACAAATCGCCCGCGTCCGTTGCACCCCCTCTGGCCACTCCATCACTTGGGAAAAAAAAAACTTTTATGTAACCTCAAAAATCCCAATAATCCTCCGACCCACCCACCCCATGGAAGGCATGCGAGGCCGGCTGCCTCCAAACACGGATCTGCCCTCTTCCCCACCGAGGCAGAGCCCTAATATGTCATGAAATCACATAAAATCCCCATTAGGATTCTGACTCCCCCAACACCCTCTGGCTCCCTCATTTCTGTTCGCAAGGCACGAAAAGTTTCGGTAAATTCTTCACATATTAAAGAGTTCTCCGCGTCTTACACCGCATCTTAATGTATGATAAAATGCAAAACTAGATGATATGTAATTTTGAAGTAAAATCAGCGGAAAAATCACGAACAGTTACAAATCCCAAATAGAACAACAGGCAATAAAATGAATAAGTAAATAAATAGGAAATACAAACCCATTAGAGGGACAAGGAGAAGCCGACATAACAGTCACTAAAAAAAAAAAAAAAAAAAAAAAAAAAGCACAACGTCTTTAAGCGAAACAAAACACAGCACAAAGGAAGTGCGATGTTAGTTGCACATCATGTAGGCACTGCCTTCAGAGACTGGGCACTTCACTTGTTTCCAGATATTTTCATCGTTATGTTCACTGTTCACTGATCGAATAAACGAATCACGCTGTCTACAAAATTCATCGAACACAAAAGCAACAAAAGACCATAGCTAATGAATATAGACGAATAAATAACTATCAAAATGGGA
>NW_028234419.1:1782712-1785212 GCF_977035675.1 Penaeus japonicus
AGCAAAGCGCCTGGGAGGGAAAGAAGTGTTTATAAACGTTCTCTTTGGGTGCAGGTTGTCTCTGCGACGCTGGACCCGGCTCGTTACGGGAATTTATCGCCTAAAAACAAATAAAAAATAGCTTCTTAATTTCCATCCACCGGTACGAGCCGGGCTGGATTCACTAACATACGATGGTAAGGCATTTACCAGCTGTCAACTACCAGAGCGTTTACCAGTCATGGCAAAGTGGGATTCATCAAGCGATGATAAGTCGCCTGGTAAGGGTAAATAGACTTTATCACCGTAATTTGATGGTAACTCTGGTAAATCGATTCCGCCAATCAGCGAGCGCCTTACATAATTTTTTAGGCTCCTTTGACCAATCCCGTAACATGTAAACAAAACCTGATCCAACAGCGAGACTTTTTTATTTCAAGAAATGATAAAGATTTCTGCTGTGTTAAATTATTTCTATATAAATTAATTTCCTAGAAAGCATATTCTATTGCATGATTTTATGGATCATATATAACGTAATGGTTTTCAAAAACATACTTTTTTTTTTTTTTAGATTGCAGTCGAAAGAAAAGAAACAATGGCTCCACGCAATGGTGGTGTTATTTGTATCAACGTTTTCCAAAAAGAAATGCCAATCAAACCCTAAGATTATTAATAATTGTATCTAAATTAATGCAAACACAAAAATAATTTATATATTTATATGTTTACTGTTTTTCAGCTGAATGTTATTAAAACAAAATATTTGAATTTGTCAAATTATTAATTCCATGTATTATTTTCAGTTATTGTAGGCCTATGACGAGGCTGCATGAACATTATTCTCGCTTATTTCCTGTGAATTTTATTGATTTTTGTCATATTCATATGAAAATGAACAGTTGCCATCGCTCTGATCATAATAAGTGTACATGCAAACTAAAGTGTCGCCTTAAATGTTGATTTTTTGCTGAGATAAAGCGAGATGAGAGAGTCATCGCTGTAGTTGCCAGTGGACATACCAGAGCTCCAACCACTGGTAAATTTAGCATTGTATTCTATCATGGTAAGTTGTTCATGAATACCGATGCGGTCTTTTTACCATCATAATTGTAGTTACCAGCGTATTTATCATGGTAAGTGCGTTAGTGAATCCGGCCCCAGAACAGCAGCTGAGAGGCACCGTGCGTCCAGGAAGAAAGTGGAAATGATAAGAAATGTGTGTGTACGCTCTTCCTGGGTGTCTCCCAGTCGTATGGTAGGTAGGCGACGTGAACGTAATTGTATATCGTCCACTGATACGAGCCTTTATAGTGGCCGAGATGTGCCCCACATCCAGGAAGAACATGGAATTATTGCACTTCACTGATATTCCTGATTATCTGCCTGACTGCTTGGGGGAACTGAAATTATATTTCGTCATAGTTAAACTCGAAATGCGAACAAGGTCACAAACATGTCCTGTCGTTTCCTCTCTCTGGAACTACGAACAAGACCCTTTGATTAAATCTAGCAAACAGAAGTGGGAGCACTGATTGACGAGGTGTTCAGAGATTTGACTGTATTATCATTATTGTTAATAATACTAATAGTAATATTATTATTATCATTATTATTATTACTATTTTTGCAGTGATTGGCGCTGTAATAGACATTCACTATATTTACAGTAGGGCAATGTGGAATTCTCCAGTAGAACACTAATGATTGAGTAAAACTTTCATGAGCGCCTGCTTAATCTGCAGAGCATTCAGGAAGTGGATACGAGCAATTTGTAATTTGTAATAATTGTTTATTGCAATACTGATGTTATTGCCACATTTATACGACTCTTTTTACTGTCAATTTCAATTGGAAATATACTCTCTCCGAAAACCACAGTGCTTAGCTACACAGTATATATAGATGTGTGTGTGTGTGTGTGTGTATGTGTGTGTGTGTGTGTGTGTATGTGTGTGTGTGTGTAGATATATATATGTGTATATAATATATGTGTGTTATATATATATATGTGTGTGTATATATATGTATATATGTGTGTGTGTGTGGGTGTGTGTGTGTGTGTGTGTGTGTGTATGTATATATAC
This sequence comes from Penaeus japonicus, assembly GCF_977035675.1. Lineage (NCBI taxonomy): Eukaryota > Metazoa > Arthropoda > Malacostraca > Decapoda > Penaeidae > Penaeus > Penaeus japonicus. The sequence goes on from NW_028234419.1 coordinate 1,784,779, forward strand.
AGGTATATATATAGATATATATATATACATATATAAATATATATATATATACATATATATATATATATATATATATAATAATATATATATAATATATATATTTATATATACATACATACATATACATATATACATATATATATATATATATATATATATATATATATATATATATATATTTGCGTATTCATATCGCGAAATCTGAGATCCATATAAATGCATACCAATGATAATGATAATAATTAGAATAATGATAATAATAATAGCAATAATAAGACGGAATACGCAGCCCAAAGAGGAGCAAGACAGGCCTCTCAGTAATACTTTGATTTCCGGACTAAGACTCTCGAGTTTGTACTCAGTTGCCAGATGAACAAAGGGGGTGGGAAACAATAAACCCTTATAAAGACATTTCCTTAACTTAATTACAGATA
>NW_028234419.1:1791559-1794059 GCF_977035675.1 Penaeus japonicus
CCCTCTCTCTATTGGCCCACACCTCAGTCCCTCTCTCTATTGGCCCACACCTCAGTCCCTCTCTCTATTGGCCCACCCCTCAGTTCCTCTCTCGGCCCACACCTCAGTCCCTCTCTCTATTGGCCCACACCTCAGTCCCTCTCTCTATTGGCCCACACCTCAGTCCCTCTCTCATTGGCCCACACCTCGGGCCCTCTTCCTATTTGCCCACACCTCAGTCCCTCTCTCTATTGGCCCACACCTCAGTCCCTCTCTCTTTGGCCCCCACCTCAGTCCCTCTCTTATTGGTCCCCACCTCATACTCCTCTATTGGCCCACCCCCTCAGTACCTCTCTCTATTGGTCCACACCTCAGTACCTCTCTCTATTGGCCCACACTTCAGTCCCTCTCTCTATTGGTCCACACCTCAGTACCTCTCTCTATTGGCCCACACTTCAGTCCCTCTTATTGTCCAACCTGTACCTCCTCTATTTGGGCCCCCACCTCAGTCCCTCTCCTATTGGCCCACACCTCAGTACCTCTCTCTATTGACCCACACTTCAGTCCCTCTCTCTATTGGTCCACACCTCAGTCCCTCTCTCTATTGACCCACACCTCAGTCCCTCTCTCGGCCCACACCTCAGTCCCTCTCTCTATTGGCCCACACCTCAGTCCCTCTCTCTATTGGCCCACACCTCAGTCCCTCTCTCTATTGGTCCACACCTCAGTCCCTCTCTCTATTGGCCCACACCTCAGTCCCTCTCTCTATTGGTCCACACCTCAGTACCTCTCTCTATTGGCCCACACCTCAGTACCTCTCTCTATTGGTCCACACCTCAGTACCTCTCTCTATTGGCCCACACTTCAGTCCCTCTCTCTATTGGTCCACACCTCAGTACCTCTCTCTATTGGCCCACACTTCAGTCCCTCTCTCTATTGGTCCACACCTCAGTACCTCTCTCTATTGGCCCACACCTCAGTCCCTCTCTCTATTGGCCCACACCTCAGTACCTCTCTCTATTGGCCCACACTTCAGTCCCTCTCTCTATTGGTCCACACCTCAGTCCCTCTCTCTATTGACCCACACCTCAGTCCCTCTCTCGGCCCACACCTCAGTCCCTCTCTCTATTGGCCCACACCTCAGTACCTCTCTCTATTGGCCCACACCTCAGTCCCCTTTTTCCCACACCCAGACCCCCTCTCAGGGGCCCCCACCTCAGTCCCCCTCTCTATTGGCCCCCCCCCTTTATATAATATATATATATATTATATATATATAACGATAACGACCATAACACTTGTGCGCGTTGCTAACCCCTTTGCCATTCCCGGAAATCAAGCAGGTCGCTCAACTGAGCCTTTGATGCACTGTAGTGAGTGTCGTTCAAATGTAGACAGGAAGACGTGTCACAACTCCCGTCTGCTTGTCTGTCACATCCACAACTAAGCCGTCTGTTAGCCTTGGACATTGCGCTTGGACTTTATCGACCTCCTTCGGGGACAGATGCAACATATAGGAGGTTGCAAGACTCAAGACATGAAAAGCGGTGGCCCGGTTTTTATGATTTTTTTAATATCATTTTTATGTTATGTTTTCATATGTGTAGCAAGAATCACGCTTTTATTTCATAAGCTATTTACTAATCAGTAACAGACTCTCTCTCTCTCTCTCTATCTATCTGTCTATGTATGTGTGTTTGTGTCCGTGTGTATGTACGTGTGTGTGTATATATAATAGAGATGATAATAATAAGGAATTTATTTAGGAAATCGGTCGGTACATTAGTAAAATTGTCAATTTACAATATTGGTATTTCAGTGTCTAATGCAGCAAGGAGCAGTAGACTTGTAATATCTGGCTGTATCACATCTCGTGTAAGGAGGGGTGAGTGTGTAACTATATGCTAATATTTGCGTAAGCAAGATAGGAGTTCCCTTACTGGCCTGGGCCCTCCGCCGGTTTACCTTCTTGTTGATTCGAACTTTTGTTCAGGGATGGATACGCAGAAAATGTTTCGCTGTCACACATTATTAAACAAAAATCCTTGTACATCTAAACCTTCCCATCAATGCCGCTCAAATAGTGTGACCAGTTAATCAGAGTAACCCAGTCGATTCCGAGTCCCTCCTCTCGGCCCACATCTCAGACCCTCTCTCAGCCCACACCTCAGTCCCTCTCTCTATTGGTCAACACCTCAGTCCCTCTCTCTATTGGCCCACACCTCAGTCCCTCTCTCTATTGGCCCACACCTCAGTCCCTCTCTCTATTGGTCCTCACCTCAGTTCCTCTCTCGGCCCACACCTCAGTCCCTCTCTCGGCCCACACCTCAGTCCCTCTCTCGGCCCACACCTCAGTCCCTCTCTCGGCCCACACCTCAGTCCCTCTCTCTATTGGCCCACACCTCAGTCCCTCTCTCTATTGGCCCACACCTCAGTCCCTCTCTCGGCCCACACCTCAGTCCCTCTCTCTATTGGTCCACACCTCAGTTCCTCTCTCGGCCCACACCTCAGTCCCTCTCTC
>NW_028234419.1:1819059-1821559 GCF_977035675.1 Penaeus japonicus
TGTATATATAAAGACCGGAATGACTGGAAAAGATTGAGAGAGGCCTACGTCCTGCAGTGGGATGATACAGGCTGATGATGATTATATATATATATATATATATATATATATATATATATATATATATATATATATATATATATATATATATACAGTAAATATATACACATATCCTGAAAATCCAATTTTATACTTTTATATGTTATATATTCCCGAGACCTTACCGAAACTTTCCTTAAGCCTTCGTTTCTTGACTGTCCTTTCTATTTTCTATTCTTATTGCCTACCCTTCCATCTCTTCCTTTCGACCTGATTTATCCCATAACATTAAAGGAAAATCAGTTTGCACTACAGCAGCTGTCCGGCTATACGTCTGCCCCCCCCCCCTCCCCCTAATCCCCAAGGGCCCTCCACGCCCCAGGGTTCAAAATGCCTCCCAAGATATCTCTCAGAAGTTACGACCTTCGCTGCATGTTTAAGTCTTGTGAAAATTCAGGGGAGGCAAAAGAGATCAAAAGCACCGGAGTTTCAGCGTCGGCAAGGGAGCGAGGCAAAGAACCCAGGGGAGGGAGGAGGGGGAGCGGGGGCCGGGGAGGTTCAGCCCCTGGATAAGGAGGGGTGACGGGGTATGGGAAAGGGGTGGTATGGCGAAGAAGGAAAGGGGAAAGGGTGGCAGGAAGTGGGAGAAGTGGTAAAATCACTGGAAGAGGGAGGGAGGGAGGGAGGGAGGGAAAAGGGAAAGGAGGGGCCGCCGCTGCAGGTGCAAAAAGCGCCCAACGAGGCGTTTTCCGTGTGATTTATTCGACTCCTGTATTCCCTGATGGTTCGCTTCCTTCTCTAAACGCCCCGAACTTCAAAGGGAGAAAGGGGCTCGCTCGAGTGTGAAACAGATCGGTAGTCGAAAGCGCACAGATCGTCCAAAAGCAGAAGGAAATCCAAAGGGAAATGTCAAAACGAATGCATTCGAGGTTGAGTGCAAGGGAGGAAATAAAAAACAAGTAAATGGAAAATGTAAAGGACCAGAGTAAAGATCAGAAAATAAACCATTTATCAGTAGTAACACAATTACTGATATTTACAATATATTTATAATATTACAATGCAGTAATCTTCCTGTGTGATAATACATCAATGATTAAAATTAACATGATCATGCAAATGGCTATGATATATATAATGTTCCTGCTACTACTGACTGAACATAGCATCTCCAACATCCCCTTTCCCGTCGCTATTATCATCGTCGTTATATTCGTAGCCATTAAGCAGAAGATTATTAAAGTTGTTATCAATATTTACATCAGGCGCAAATTTATCTTAGGTGGAGAAACATCAACGAATGGCGACAAAAGTGATTGACATCATCATAACTCGATGCCGCTTGTTTTCCTTCCAAGAACAGCAAACGGTATCCTGTCTAAAAGCATGAGTCTGGAACTCAAAAATGAAAATCGTGTTCTTGTGTATCATTATCAGAGGAAAGACGCGCACGCAATCAGACCTAAACGCATACGAAGGCGAATGCATCCGGGCTGTGCGGGCTTTGAAAACACCGGCATTCGGAGCACGATGTGATTACCTCATTTCCGGGCCTCCTCCGCGATATTGAATTTGAATCCAGCGCAATGGAAGCGCTAATGCATTGTTTCTTTCCTAATGCTATCACTAACACTTTCATCAGGCGGCGACTGAGAGCCTCCAAACCCTTCCTGATAGCATTAGGTAAGCAATCACCCGCAGACATAAAACAAAGATGAAATTAATTGAGCAATTTTATCACGAGAGTAGGAAGAATTATTGCGATGGCTTCGTTAAGACAACGAAGGCAATAATAACGGAATTGTCTCCCTGGCACGACTTGCGGGAAGGAAATATCCAAGCAGAGACACGGGGAGGCCAAGGAGAGAGAGAGAGAGAAATGAATCCAAGGAAAGGAGACTGCTGGGTCCTGAGAGAGACTGGAGGAGGGAGAGAAGTAGGATCTGCGCGACAGACACTCCGTGGAGGCTGCAGCGCCTGGAGGCAACGCGGCCAACGCGACAAACATTTAACAATAATGATCAGGTTCATTGATTGATTATCTAAAATCACCAGCCGGGTCAACTGCTATGGTAATTATCGGAGTATATGTGCAACATAAGAAAAATAAAAAAGTGTAAACACAATTTCCACTGACTCAAAGGGGAATTGAGGCAGAGAAAAGATGTAGATTTTCTTTTCTGTTGCTACAGTCTACCCTGGATAGCGTTGCCAGATGCGTGGCTCCGCTTATTCTTTGTAATCAGCGTATTTTCAGTTATTTGATTTTTGTTCTTTGTTTTGTCCTTCTCAAGCATTATTCTAGAAATAGAACATTACAAGAACTAATCAATTAAATATGCAAATGTTCTATATAGTTCTTAACCAGTTTAATAACGAATATGTACGGAAATAAGCATACCAGTTCAACCACCAAGTAACATGTGTTTTGAAGGGTTTCGTTTATACAAATCTTACTTTA
>NW_028234419.1:1896559-1899059 GCF_977035675.1 Penaeus japonicus
TGAACAGAATTAGGGTCCCCGCTGCTTTCCGCCTATTTTTTGGTGCACATTTTCAGTTTGGTTGTTTATTGCATTTGTTGCACGGGGTGTCATTTTAACAAGAGAGGGGAAAGAATATGGGTGCGACTTTTTCGAAAACACTGCTCGTTTTATTCATTGTTGTGTTTGAATGATATCAATATAGAATGATAATTTGTAAGATAATAATCTTGCATATGGCAACTACATGGTTTACATGGTTTAGTCTTTTGTTGTATATAAAGTATTTCTCATGCACAGAATACATATGAAAGTAAGCAGTACCAATTTACAGTAGTGAATTTTCGTTCAGATGAAACATAATGAGTTATTTGTTTAAGTTAAGAGAATAATATTACACCTTTACTTAAGTATATAAAATTACAATAAGAATATCTATAGATTTAAGTAAAGGTGTAATATTATTCTCTTAACTTAAACAAATAACTCATTATGTTTCATCTGAACGAAAATTCACTACTGTAAATTGGTACTGCTTACTTTCATATGTATTCTGTGCATGAGAAATACTTTAACATATTATATCTATAGATATTCTTATTGTAATTTTATATACTTAAGTAAAAACAGGACTATTTTCAGTATCATGAAATGCATTTGTCAGTATTCATTTCATATTTTGAAATTTATGATGAACTTGAAGCCGTTATAAAACAGAATGATATCTCGTTATTGATTCTCCGTCTCCTCTATCAAGAAACCATTCATTCACAAAGTAGTCACCTCGGTAACAAAGAAGAAAACCATTTACTGAGGGACTGAGCGAGCTAGTAAATATATCACCCTCAACCATGTTTACAAAGTGCATGCGGGAGGCGGTCCAAGCGCCAAAGAAGCAAATGAGTCGGCGCGGACCGGATTCTCAGGCAGCAGTAAAGAAACGAGTTGTAATATCTGCTGCAAAGGGCGAGTTACTCGACCCATTTGTTTGACTTGCGCTCATTCTTATGGCGTCGAATGCACTTAGTTCCTCGGAAGATTAGGGGCCTCGAGAAGAAGGCCTGGACCTGTAGATTGTGATAAGTGGGGCGATATTAACATCTCTCTCTCTCTCTCTCTCTCTCTCTCTCTCTCTCTCTCTCTCTCTCTCTCTCTCTCTCTCTCTCTCTCTCTCTCTCTCTCTCTCTCTCTCTCTCTCTCGGTCATATTGTCGGACCATATTCGCGATTTACGGTGTAATATATTTAACATTTGCTTCTGACGGTAAGATATATCTCACGCGCTTAAAAAAGACACCAGCAACGTGGAAACAAACGCCAAAAACAAAGTGTAGCGCCCACGATCAACACAAAAAGATCCTCCTAATTGAGCAGCCTGTATCCGATTTCTCTTTCTTTCTTTTTCATTCCCTCCCTTTGAAAAATCGTCAGCACAAAAAAATCGGCGCCGAGATCAGAAGCGTCAGCGTCGCTAATGAGATCTCGCCGCCCTTCCTTTGGAGTCACGAGGAGGAGCACAAAGACGCCTGGCTGGCTGGCTGGCTGGACACGTGTCGCTCCTCCGGCTGCCGTCGCTCGCTCCGCCGCCTCCCGTTTTTCCCTCCATATGTTTGCGTTACGTTCGTCGCCAGCGGGATCGAGTTTTTGCTGACACTTGGCATTGAGCGAAATGTAAGCTGATGATGATAGGGAGAACTAGAAGCATAGAGAAAATAAAGGACAAACAAACTCCACCAAGCCATCAATAAAGTAAACAGCCCTCACCTATTCCAGTCAGCCCTATTCAGCTATTCAAGTCAATGCTCTTTCTGATAAATAATTCTAAAATGAAGTTTCAGTAATCACTATTGCAGGACGGTATAGTATTACAGGATAGTAATACGCGCCTGCTTACAGCAACACCCGCTTGACTATTGGGTCAGATTGCATAATAGTTCCACAAGGTCTCACAACTCCTGGATCCGATCTCTGAAATTGGTTTGAAAAGCCAAGTATAACGATCACAGAAGTTGCAAAACAAATATAAAATTCATCACTGGGTAATAGTGGGAGCAAGTCATATATAACCTTCCTATTTCCGAATTCTCTCCATTATTCAAATGGCTTGAAATCGGGTCCGAGGATTTTTCCCGTGCACGTCGCCTGCGATGTATGTGTGCAGTCAAGGGAAAGGTTTTCCTTGAGCAAGTTCGACCTCATTTCCCAAGACAAGTGTAGCGGCAGCGAGCTCGACAAAAGTCCAAACAGACGGGAGGTTAAGGAGATCGATGTGACTGAAGGACAGGGGGCTGTGTGTGTGTGTGTGTGTGTGTGTGTGTGTGTGTGTGTGGGTGGGTGGGTGCGTGTGTGTGTGTGAGTGTGTGTGTGTTTGTGAGAGTGTGTGTGTGGGTGTGGGTGTGGGTGCGTGTGTGTGAGTGTGTGTGTGTGTGTGTGGGTGCGTGTGTGTGTGTGTGTGAGTGTGTGTGTGTGTGTGTGAGTGTGTGTGTGTGTGGGTGCGTGTGTGTGTGTGTGTGTATGGGTGG
>NW_028234419.1:1909059-1911559 GCF_977035675.1 Penaeus japonicus
TTGGTAGGAGCGTATGCTTAGATAATTTTTAGGTTATATCTGTTTAGTTTCAGTATTACAGAAACTACTCTTTTGCTCACACTGTAGAATTTCTTAAAATTCTTTTTAAGGCATTTGTGAACTAAGAAACCTACTGTTAATGTGGCTACATTTATACTCAAATGTGATACTTTAAGTTCCTAATAATTATGATATGTACTAACAATAGGTATATGTATTAAATAGATTAGTATCCCCTTATATTGTTTTCTGATGTACGCCTCCTATAGGCAATCTGCATAACTAATCGCATGAAAACAATTGGAAGCCATTTTGTGACTCAGAGAAGCCAAGTGAGGTGTCTGAGGTATCTATCTTATTATATTTATGTAATCTTGCAATATATGTTTCTACTAGAATAGAAATTTGATATATGATGGTGTCAAGATATATCTGTTCTTCGCCTACTCTTCTAACTTCAGAAAGTCCTACAATATCCCATTTAATAAATGAAAGTTCCTCAAGCAATGTCAAAAGATCAGATTCTGTTCTCAGAGTCCTTACATTGTATGTGCACAAATTCATCATCTTTAGGTGGCCTGGGTCTAACTGGATATTTTTAGCACCCTCTGCTCCAGAACGATCCTGATCGCTGTCGTGACCAGGGACTCCTATTCTTCCGGGGAATGAGGTCCGTTTTCTTGACTGAGAAATCATATTTAAGAGGGATGGGGCCAGATACCCCCACCTACCAGCCTTAATTGCGCATGTTGGGGGGAGTAATTTTAGTCAGGATGCTACCTTTGATCTCCAATTACCTGTTTGAGTTAGTCTCACATGTTATTATGAAATCTTAGTATCCCCCGATCTATCTCACTACCTCTCGGTCTACTCTAGTGAGAATGGACATTTGTTTATTTACACGTGCAGGGCTTACGCAAAATGCATGCATGCATGTTTGTGCGCGCTCCCGTGCCCACACTTGTGTACGTCAGGAGGCTACCTTTGATCTCCAATTACCTGTTTGAGTTAGTCTCACATGTTATTATGAAATCTTAGTATCCCCCGATCTATCTCACTACCTCTCGGTTTGTTTATTTACACGTGCAGGGCTTACGCAAAATGCATGCATGCATGTTTGTGCGCGCTCCCGTGCCCACACTTGTGTACATTTCTATATATATATATTAGGCCTGTGCATGCACAGCGTAGATGCATATAGATATACAAATATGCAGTTATGCACATACTCCAAGCAGATGTCTGCGCCCGTATGTATGTACACAGCACTCATATATATCAGCATCTACGCATGCACACACACGCACGTGAATTATGATGTGCCCATGCATTATAATTTCTTTAGATATGTATAGTAGGGAATGGTATATATATATATATATATATATATATATATATATATATATATATATATATATATATATATATATATATATATCTGACAACATTTCAGAGATGTATTTACTAGTTGGTACCTGTTCTGTATGAGCGTCCCAGTATGACCTTGACCGTTAGGGACGCCATCGCTTGGGATTGGGCTTCCATTAGGAATTTTCCTGACTGGTATTCAGCGTGGTTGCATGATTAGATTTCTGAACACTGAAAACATGTCATATGTGATTCTATAGTATAATGTACTCACGAACTACTGTAGGAACTGAATTTACTCAGGCCAGATGTTGAATAGTAGGTGGTCAGCTTTGACACTTGGCACTGGTGTTACCGTGGCATCTCTGGAGTGTGCATAAGCAATGTTTGACTCATTTTCTGTTGGTTTGCTTGGATGGTATGATTTTATATTAGGAATATATTCAGACATCCTCAGATGTTTTCACACTGTATTGTACACTATAATAGATGGTATAACTTAACGTTTTCCTTCATTTATATTGTGGCACTTTTTGGCAATCTCCTTGCCTTGAAAGGGCTAGATTTCCTGTGGTATTCTTTCTTTTTTGAATTTTCTCTAATACTTTTGTAATTTCTTATTTCTATTTCGTTCGAATATGCACTCTAGACATTCACATAGATTTTCACCTTATGCTGTGCCGCCACGGATCACTGGATATACATAATTTTACACTTAATAACGTTGAAACCTAACATTGACACCTCTCCTACTCGTTGCCAGATATATATGTATACATACATACATATATATATATATATATATATATATATATATATATATATATATATATATATATATATACATATATATACATATAGATATTTGTACACACACACACTATTGTGTGCCGGTGTTTAAAATTCATATCTAAAACTTTTCTTCCAAAGTCGAACTGTATGAATCGAATAAATATATCAAGTAAGTACTATCCGCTTTTATACAGCTGTTTCCGTAGAATTTTAATGTATAAGATTTTAAAAGGTTTCTGAACAGAGACCCATCTGCCAATCACCCAACGAGCACAGCGGAAATGAAGTAAAGGATTTCATTAAAAAAAAGTCAATTTGCGATTATCAGTACACGAATATA
>NW_028234419.1:1961559-1966559 GCF_977035675.1 Penaeus japonicus
CCGCTCTAGATATATATATATATAAATATATAATATATAATATTTAATATATATATATATATATATATATCGATGTTGTGTGTGTAGTGTGCGCGGAATGATATGTATTATATAATTATATATTAGCTTAGATATTGTTATACTTATATTATATAGTATCTCGTACTATATATAAAATATATATCATCTTATATATATATATATAATATATAATTATGATATATATATATAATCTCATTTTTATCACAAACACTCCTCTCTGCTAGTTCGATGTTATAGAAACATTCGTCCACTCCTCCTCCACCTACACTCCACTACACAATATCACACACATCACTCTCACCACAAACTCACTCTACCACACCTCACACACCTCTCATAAAATTTCTAGTCATTCCGGTCATGTGTCCTCTGATTCCAGTTTACTCCTACGAAATTTGCTATTTCATCCCGCCATCTAGTCATTGGTGTTGCCCTTGGTCTCAATTTTTCGTGTATTTCCCATTCTATTGTTTTCTTTGTCCACCTGTTGTCCTGTCTCCGATATACAGGTATATGTCTAGCCCACTGCCACTTTTTCTTCATAATGCTATTGAGTATATCCTCTACTTTTGTTTGTTGCCTGATCCGTGTGGCTCTTTTTTTGTTGTTTGTTTCTTATGCTAACTCCTAGCATAAGCCTTCCCATTCCTCTTTGGACACTTACTAATTTCCTCTCGAGTGCCTTGGTCGTAGTCCATGTCTCTGATCCATATGTCATGGAGGGAAAACACTTTGGTCTAAAATCTTTCTCTTTAGACATAGTGGCAGGCGACCTCGTAATATATTACTTTGTGTACCGAGGGCACTACAACCTAGCCTGATTCGCCGTTTTATCTCGGCATCGTAGGATGTACTCGACTGAATGAGTTGCCCTAGGTATACATACTCGTTCACTGCTTCTAGTACCTCGCCCTGTATTTGTATTTGTTTAACTGGGGTTCGACTGTTGAACATGACTTTAGTCTTTTTCATGTTCATTTTAAGGCCAATCTTCAGACTTTCCCTATTTAAACTAATTAGTAAGTGTTGTAATTCATCAGCTGACTCGCCGAAAAGAACAATATCATCTGCAAATCTTAAATTGCTTAAGGGCTCATTCCCTATTTTAATCCCTTTCTCCTTCCAATCTAACTTCTTGAATACTTCCTCCAAGCAAGCTCTAAACAGCTTCGGCGAGATGGTGTCGCCCTGCCTAACACCCTTTTCATTGGTATTTTATTGGTTTCTGCGTGGATTTTGATGGTCGCTGTAACATCTCTATATATATCCTCTAATAATCTGGAATATGTTTCCTCTACTCCTTGTTTACGAATTGCATCTAGTACTGCAGATATCTGTACCGAATCGAATCTACGAATGCCATGCACAGGGGCTTCCATATACGTTTGTTTTCTCTTTTATTTGGGCTAATGTGTGGATATGGTCTGTAGTTGAGAATCCGCTGTGGTACCCTGCCTGTTCCCTGGGTTGTTTTGAATCTAATGTCTCGGTGATACGGGCTGTGATGATTTTTGTGAACAGTTTATAGATTACTGAAAGAAGGCTTATAAATCGGTAATTCTTTAAGTCTTGAGTCCCCCTTTTTGTGTATTAAATTTTACCGACGTTTAGACATCTGTTAAAAAGATTAGCCAGTTTTACTGCCGCAATCTCTCCTGCATCTTGAATAAGATCTACACTAATGCCGTCTTTTTTGGTGTTTTTCCTCTTTTCATGCCTTTTAGTGCCCTATTTACTTCCTCTACCGTAATATTTGGAACGTCTCCAATTGTTGTGTTTGTCTCCGTACGTGGTTGATCGTTTGAGTGGTATAGGTTGCGATAGAAGTTTTGTATTACTTTGATAATTTTATTTTTATTGTATGTCACCTCTCCATTGGGTTTCTTTACTGCATCATTTGCTTTTTTTTTCCTTATTCCGAGCCTCCTTTTTGTTGCCTTAACGCTGGTGCCGGCAAGCAGAGCTTCATTTATTTTTCGTATGCTAAATTTGCGTACATCCTCTGTCTTCTTCTTGTTCATCGTCTTAGTCAGCTCTGCTTATTCTATCTTGTCTCTGATTAATGTTATTTTTATGTCCCTACGCTGTTTCATAAGCTATTTTGTCTCTACCGAAAGCTTACTGAACTTTTCTTTTTCGTCTTTACCCCCTATTTCAAGTGCAGCTTCCTTTAATATCTCACTGAATTGGTCGTTCATTTGGTCTATGTCAAGATCTTCTTATATGTATATATATGTGTGTGTGTGTGTGTGTGTGTGTGTGTGTGTGTGTGTGTAGAATATATATATATATATATATAGAGATATATATATTTCTACATATATATATATATATATATATTATATATAAATATATATATATATATATATATATATATATATATATATATATTATATATATAACCCCGTATATATATATTATATATATATATATTTATATATATATATATATATATATATATATATATATATAAAACCGTAATATATATATATATTATTATATATATATATATATATATATATATATATATTATATATATATATATATATATATATATATATGGTTATAAAAGTATTGACACAGCCGAATAAAAAAGGGAAACCCCAAAAAGAAAGGGAACGAAAATATCTCCCCGGATGCTATGGAAATGTCATAGCTCCGGCAGCGTCTTGAGGTCCGCGGGACACCAATCTTCTTAAGTTCCCATCCGTCTTCTTGACAGCAACAATTAGTCTAAGGGCTTCGTGGTTCGTAGACAAGTGGAACACAGAGGTGAGGAGGATATTGTCTAGCGAGAAGAGCCGTGAGCATCCTTGAGCAAGACGTAGCTCAATGATATAGGACGTTGTTAAGGAAATAGGATGTTTCAAGTGTTGTAAATTGGTATGCAAGATGCGTCTATCTCTCTGCAGGAGGAAGTAGGACGTGAAGGGCGGCCTGGCGGAACGATTGTCACGAAAATTATATATAAGGCGAGGAAAGGAAAGGAAAGGAGGATTATTCATAACAACCGAAACGTGTAAGGGAGATCGTAGGCTTGATGAGACGCCGAAGCGAAGTGGAAATGAAAAAGTCATGATGATGATGAGGATGACGATGATGATAATGATGATGATGATGAGGAGGAGGAGGAGGAGAAGAAGGATGATCACGATGATGATGAGGAGGAGGAGGATAATGATAGAGATAATGCTGGCAATAACAAGATGAAGAGCGATAATAGAAATGGCCACCAAAATAATAATAGCGTAGTAATATCATTGATGATATATGATACAGGTAGGAGATAACGCTAATAATAAGATATACAAGATTAATGTTGAAATCTTAGCGAAGAACATTTAGGTAGTGATGAATAAATTCGTTTTCTGTGTTTGATGAAATAAAAATTTAGATATGATGATAATGATAAAGTTTATTCCAGTGTTATATCATTTTCAGAACGAAATATTTAGGGCAAGAAATATATCTTTGATAACCATAAAAACCACTGAAGTAAAAGGGAAAATGAGATGCTGTGTCTGCTCTAAGATGAATGAGGCGGTTCGGGACATGAATTTCCTTTTACTTTAAGCGACCAGAGCCTCTTATGATCGGAGGAGAGAGTAGATTTCATGTAGGTACTCTCCGCACTGTGTTTATTATGTATACGTTCTCTCTCTATTCATTTATTTACCTGGCACCTCCTCTCCTTTTCTCTCTGTTTGTATTTCTCCGTCTCTTTCTCTCTCGGTTCAACTGTCTCTGTCTGTCCCTCCTTCGTTCTCTCTCTCCCCCCTCTCTCTCTGCCCTTTCCTTTCTTTCTTTCTTTCTCTGTCTCTATTTCTCTATCTTTCTTTCTCTCTATATGGGTGTGTGTATATGAAGTTATCGCCCTGTCTATCTCCAATTTCATTTTCTTTATTTCTCTGTCAACCACGCTCCTGTCTTTCCCTCTTCCTCTCTCTCCTTGTTCTATCTCCATCTCTCCCTCCGTCAGTCCATCCGCCTCAAGAACATTCAGAGAATCATCGCCCGAGATCCTGTGCCGCGCAGACGCGGCTCTGTGACGCTTTGCTTGATTGGCCTGGCATGCATGTAGTACGGTAATCTCCATGGACTACCAAATAATCTGATGAAAAGGAAGGTAGCTCAGAGTAAAATGGACACTAAAATAATCAATTGCATATGTTTCAACTACAGTGTAGATACATAAGATAAGATTAATATTGGTTGCAGGAACAGCAAAACTAATACAATCCTAGGTTATGTTCCAACTATCCAATATTTTTCTTCCTCTTCACAAGTGGTTGTTCATATCGTGTATATATGTGGTGGCGGTATCAATGATAGAGTCACCGGTACATATTTAAATAGCAATGAACATCCAGCCATAAAGATAATTCACTTTTCCCCGCGAAGTTCACCGAGCGGTCGTCCATCCCCCGCCACGTGCAATGTGCTGGTTTCCCCTCCGCAAAAAAGCCCAGGATCTGCCTGAGGGAAGCGCCGTGTTCTCAGGACGTGAAGAATAGAACGGAAGTTTTAGGAATACGAGAAAGGGACGCTGGTCTATTGTTTGTAAAAGAGAGAGGAAAATAAACAGCAGTGAGGGGAGAGAACAGAAGGAGAGAGGAAAGGAAAAAGAAGAAAATCATAGCTTTCAAGAAAAGTGCAGTGGGAGGAATGGAACCAAAATAGAGTATGTATTTTCTGACCGAAAGGTAGATAGCAAAGACAAAGAAGCAAAAAGGAAACAAAACATACCATCAACCTACCTACCTATCTATACACATACACACGCACTCGCACATGCACACACACACACACACACACACACACACACACACACACACACACACACACATATATATATATATATATATAATAATATATACTGTATATATATACATATCAAAATATATATATATATATATATATATATATATATATATATATATATATATATATATATATAT
>NW_028234419.1:1974059-1976559 GCF_977035675.1 Penaeus japonicus
ATATGTGAGTGAGTGTGTGTGTGTGGCTGTGTGTGTGCGCGTGTGGGGATGTGTATTTTGTGTGTTTGTTGTGTGTTCTGTTGTATTTGTGTGTGTGTGTAATGTGTTGTTTTATTATCCATATACATATTTTTTTTTTTTTTAATACACTAACAGACGAATGTTTAAGTAAAAGGATTTGTTGACGTTGCTGACATCAAAGACACCGCTTACCAAAACCTTCCATCTTGCGAAATTCCTTTTTCATATCACATTTTGGTAATGCCTATGATTATGCTTGAGGCCGCACGCAAGCGAGTCAGCCACTGTGCTTTTTACAGAACTGCCATGGTAGGTTTTCTCTACAGGCTGTATGTAATGGACCAGTTGTCATGGATGAAAACTATTATTCCTTTCTTGGATAGAGAGATAGACAGAGGAAGATAGATAGCCAATTATGTCATATATATACATATATGTATATATATATATATATATATATATATATATATATATATATATATCTTATATATATATATATATATAATAGAAAGGACGATATATAGATAGATATATACATAAAGACACGCAAACACACCCACACACCCACACACCCATAATACAACATATATATATATATATATAATATATAAAAATTTATATATATAATATATAATATATATATAAATAAATGTACTCTATAGCTTTAATATATATATATATATAAAATAATATATCTATATATATTATATGTATATATATATATATATATATAATATATATATATATATATATTTATACATATGTAATAAATATACATATATTATATATATATATATTATATTATATATGATATAAATATATATATAATATATAATATAATATATCTACGAACACATACACACATTCATATATATAATCATATAAATATATATAATATAATATTTAATCTTTTATATTATAGAATATAATATATATAAATTTAATTAAATATATATATAAATATAGATATATATATATGTATATATATATATATATATCTACGAACACTATACCACTCTCATACCATACAACATAATAAAATATATATATATATATATAAATTATATATATCAAACGAACACATACACACATACATATATACATATATCTATATAATAATATAATATAAATTATAAAATCTAGTATAATATATATACCCTATATATATATATTATATATAATATCGAATACTACCAGAGTCATTCCCTCTCGTGCAATCCTCGTCCATGAAGTCACGAAGGTTACTCCTTTATTCTACATTTGGATGGAATATATCTGTCATATAACAGAAATCATTCAAATTCGAAGCCATCAGACTTGAGGAACCGGAACTGTTGAGCCTCATAATCAGATCATATACTGCTGCATACTGTATACGTGCTGCATGTGAGCTCACTATGTGTAACCCGTTTTCTATGTAGTATACTCACATCAATATTTGCAGACCCCCCCCCCCCCCTCTCAAAAGACACTTGCCTTAATCTGACTAGAGTGGCATGGAGATTGGTAGCAGCTGCTCAAAGAACATGGACATTTTAGTAAAGAGCGGCAACTAAACAACATTCAATATATTATTCAATACTAAGATGTAGTTTAGCAACTGACCGCTGTGTGATGATACACGTGGCATCACTTGTCTTATGGACAAGTGCCGCTAATTCTATCTCGCCCAAGGATATCAGACTCCTTAGTGCCACATGGAGCCTGAAGGAAAAGTTTACTGAGGATGTAAAATATATAGCCACTTTAGGGAGCCTCGTTTATTTCGTGAACCAGAAAGGTTCTATTAATTGAATTCCATGGTTACAGCTAGAAAAAGTATTTTTTTTTTTTGGGATAAAAAAAAAAAACCCAAGAATGCAGAACTTTATAATTGGCGAGTGCCCACGGACACCCACCTCACTGATTAACTACTTAAACTATAGTTGTAAACAAAAGAGTAAATCTCTGCAGTAAATCCTTGCATTGCATTCAGGTATCTATGTGAACCAAATGCTTGGCTAAAAGTTTCTATATTTCATCATTTGTATTTACAAGCTCTCAGTGTATTAACGCCTTTACGTATACCGGTATTTTCTTCTTCTTCTTTCAAACTAAAGGATATAGATTATGGAGCGTAAAATACAGGGTATGAAATGCATTTTATGAAGAGCAAAGTGCATACAATGTAGTAAGAGAAAGGAGAAGAAAAGGAAGCCTCCTGAGATGTTTCTAAAAGAAAGTTACAAATTCCGTGTTCGTTCGGGATCTCTTAAGCTTTCTTAGGAGAGCGACGTTATGGGTGAGGGATAAATACAGGAATATGATATTCCCTGAAACGAGATATTTGATGCTAGTACCTCAAGCTTTTTCAAAAGTGAACATTGTCTTTCTTTACTGGTCTTTCGCTTTAAGTGTTGTATGTTGTAGTTAATGGATTAATTGATACTGAAATTAAGGTTACATTGCATTAGACTTCCCCTCAGTACACTCAGTACGC
>NW_028234419.1:2004059-2006559 GCF_977035675.1 Penaeus japonicus
TTTTATGTATAATATATACACACACACATATATAATATATAACATATATTATATATATATAATATATATATATATATATTATATATATATATATAATATATATATATATATATACCAGCACGCCCTAAATCCTTTGAATGGGGCCTCACACTCTGAAAATCTATTGCAAGCCTTCAACTTGGCCCTGCACATACCCTTTTATAACTACTCCTGCAACGTTTCTGACTTTAACAAAGCTCTAGTCCCCTCATCAATATCTAGGAAAATAGCCACCTTCATGTAAATATATCTATCTATCTATCTATCTATCTATCTATCTATCTATATATATATATATATATATATATATATATATGTTTATGTATGTGTATGTGTATTTGTGTGTGTGTGTGTGCGTGTGTGTGGTTAGGAAATTTAGGAGAATTCAACAGACAGTATAACAACGCCATATTGCAAGAAAAGCAAACATTTCACCTTGAGATTTTTTTTTTCCTTTCTTTCTTTCTTTTTTGCCTGACCTTACATCCTCTCAACAGTCTGTTTCATGACACTCCTACCTATTAACGAGAATAAAAGCCCACACTTTTCTAGAACACTTCCACCTGGATACGCGAAATCAGCATTTACCCTTTTCCATTATTGCACATCCCTGTCAACCCAGAGTTCCATCATCGAGCCATTCCACTGCTAACAGTTAGCTCATCAACAGGACCCACGCCAGTTTATATCACAATTCATCACCAAGAAAAACACGTGTTGACATACAGTTTATGAATGAAGATTTGTAATTGCTTATTTGTAGGCCCTTTTTGGGTGGCCACACACGTTAGTTATGAATGAGGTCGATTCGGCGGCTTTGCTGAAGTTGATACGCTGAGTACAGTGCGGCAGAGCAAGGCAAAAAGCATGAGGAAGCTGACAAAGACGCAACGACCTTCATGAGAGGGATACATTCCTCACACAGAAGGTACCAAAGTGTATGATTTGTTCCACAAATAGTACCCAAGGCGAGGTGGCTACATCATCTGTTATTGTAGAAGATATAGAGTTGCAGCAGCCATGACGTCGACCAGGTAGCTTATGCACACATGCAGACGAAAGACTCTCAACAGCACGTGCAAGATGTCAAGGCAGCGTCGACCTCCAGAAAGTAATTGTCTCTAGTTGTGGTTGAGATAATAAGGTTAATTCATTTCATATGATTCGTTTTCATATTGTTACGGATCATGCCAGGAAAAGGCCACGGTGGTCCTACAATACGTTTAGTTTCCGGTCAGTTTCCCAAAAGCTGTTCCTCTGACATGGCATCCTAGAAAACTTGTGAAACTGATTTAATCAAACTTATCTTCATCTAATTCGATTATCTTTGTGAAATTTAATCGGTTAATTTTGTAGATAAATAAGAATTTACCCATGTAATTTCATTTACATTAGTCTGTTGGTGGCCATACCATTAAGATCTTTGTAGCTTGTGACCAGTTCCATAAACTTCCTGTCACCCAAGACTACTTGTAGTAAAGTTCACGACGAAAACCTGGGTGTGACACCAAGGTCATAGGCGGGAGCGTAACCACTGAGTGCGATCTACAGCCTCAATGAAACTCGAATTATCATCCAAAGAGGTCATCGGAAGCAGGACAAGCGATAGTGTTGTGAACCTGAATCAAAGAAAGAAAGAAAAGGGAAAATAAATATACCTTTCAAACAGTTATCTTGTTGAATGTGTGTTTAAAGATCCAATCCACCCACACCCCGAGAGAAATATCCTTGACACTATATAAATGACAATTAAATATTACTGGGCATCTCCAGTCGTCCTGCCACCACAGTTTCTAGTAAAAATGCCTTCGCACTGAAATACCAGATGAAAGACTCATCTGTATGTGTTAGCACTAATTCAAGCAAAACTGGCTCATTAACTGTCATTTGCCGTATGACACATGCGATAACGAAGCTGAATACGTGAGCTATCTGGGACAAAATAAAGGCCAAATGAACGATCATTCCAGCAATAACGTCATTATCATTAATGATTACACCGCTCGTCCTCGATTACAATTTGGTGACGAAATTTTTGTAATGAGCCCGAGTGTTGTGGGAGATAAGTGTCTGCTTTCCGAGGGCACGTGCGTGAGAGGCTACGTAACGCGTGTGCTACCTGGACTATTTGTCTGCTCCTTTTCCGTGAACCGCACCAATTATCCCTAATACAAAAAAAAAAAAAAAATGTCGGAATTAGTTTTTCTAGCTGGTTATTTTGTAATGATCCTCTTTGTATTAGTCGAAATTATGCAAAAGATATACATTAGTTTCATAATATTGTGTATGATATACCAGCGTTTGTAAAGTTCGGGAGATGAAGTTCCCTAGACTTTGGCTCTCTTCGTCAGCTTAAGACTTTGGCTCTCTTCGTCAGCTTAAGACTTTGGCTCTATTCGTCAGCTTAAGACTTCGGCTCTATTCGTCAGCTTAAGACTTTGGCTCTCTTCGTCAGCTTAAG
>NW_028234419.1:2017393-2022393 GCF_977035675.1 Penaeus japonicus
GATGGCATTGGATATCCAACTCTGTACGATATCAAATTTTCCCCCCCAAAAAAATAATAATAATAAAATAAATAACACAACATTAACATTACATTAATTTCACCTGCAAATTTAACAGTAAAAGGCAACTCACATTCAGTCATCCATTGCCGTTGCAATTTAGAGAGAGAGAGAGAGATTTTAGATTACAACAGGCACCAAGCAGCTATGTTCGAGAAAAAAAATCTAAAATGAATAGTCTTGAAGTTAATAATGGAAAAACTAGGTGACACTACTAACAAATCTTTGGAACTTTCACGATATTTACTTTGTACAATTGGAATGTATCATATTGCACTCAATTATATTTTAAATTATAATATCCGAAGCAAAATCGTTATCGAAAAAAAAGAGAAACGAATCGAATTTAGTAACATCAAATAATGTTGATGTGCCTTCACAAGGGCTTCACAACCAGACCCTACAAAACAGCAACAATAAGCATGTTTTCCTCAATCAACACTTAAACAGTATTTACTAAACATCATTCAACAGATTCCTAACATGTTGGTCCAGAGTTATGGACACGAGAAACTCATTTCTATGTTACACTATCTTTAGTATAATGCACCTGCATTTAAACATGAAGAAATGATGCATGGACCACAGATAATTATGAAAATATTCATGTAAGTTGGCCAAGTGTCTGAGGGAGACATTGTATTGAAACATACGAACGCAAAATACAAAAGAATCAAAATACCCAAATGCCATTGCACAGAAGAGTTGATGAAGTATTTACTGTTGAACTCTGATCCACTTATTGCAAATCAACAATCAAAGGAAGATTTTGGATGTTCTCGCCTCTGCCAACCGTTTAGTGCGCAATCCATGACAATCAATGAATATCAATGGCCACGTTGATGATATGAGTGTTTGAGTGATTGATAATTTTCTGATGAGAAAATAGTTACAAAATTTAGTTGAATATGATCATAAACATTGAGTATGTTTATTAACCAAAACAACAATCCTAGATGTTATGTATTATTATTACTATTTTTAGGTGCTAACATCGAATGATCTTTTGCTGTCATCGTGCCCGGCATAACATGACTCCTAACTATCCTCAAAAGCAAGATGCTATCGCAGGTTTAAAAATCACTGCATACAAGTATTTTCCGTTTGCGCAACTGCAGACCGCCCCGTGTTTCATCAGCCACAATCTAAACACTCACTCCACCTTTGACGCACCACCATCGCTAGTCTTGTGCGAATAATTGCAAGTATACATTAACAAGGATTTACTGATGTAGAGAGTATAGCAACGTTGATGAAGTTTTCTTAGTATAAAGTTTCTTATGCACATAATACGAAACAGTTATTTTGTTTTTGGGACATAGCTTAATTCTTGAAAGGAAAGACTACTGTAAAGTTCCCATTTCTATATCATGGTTTATTAGTCACTGTGTCCAAGGGATTTGCTGTCTAACGAAGTCTCACTCCACGCTTTAACACTTTCTTGCCTTTACAGTATAGAGTTTTGTAGGTGACTATCCACAGACTAATCTGCTTAACGTTGCCTGCTTGTGTTCGAGCTTTTGCAAGATTAAGTCAACAATTGTGTTGTACTCAACATCTCCATTGATCGGTGCTAACATGTGCCACTCCACCCAGTTCGTCTATGCGCTCAAGGATAGGAAGGGAGAAGACGTTGAGAAAAGAGAGTAATGACGAAATAAATGATAAGCACAATTCAGGGAAAAACATAACCAGACAGATTCGTTAAAGATTGTCTATTTTTTATAGGAAATCTTTTTCATGAAAATTTCCACCTCATGGACGAACTAGTTTTATTCTTATTCATAATGTAATCGTTTACTAATGTTTAATTCTCGATCTTCAAAATGAATAAATAAATATACAAAACGTTTTTGTTTAAAGCACATTGGCAATCCAACGCAACCAAATCTCGAGTTTAGCTCGTTTGATAAAAATCTATATTATATTTCCATAAGTGTAAAAACAGCAAATTCAATAAAATGCAATATATGAACAACCATAAATGCATATGTATATATATCTATAATATATATAATATATAAATAATATATATATATATATATATATATATATATATATAATACTATAATAAATCTATATATATATTATATAATATATATATATATATATATATAATATTTATAAGTAATAATCTAAAATATGATATATATAATATATAAATATATATATAGATATTACAAATAGATTTATATAAATATATATATATATATAAATATATAATAATAACTATAAATATATACAATATATCTCTATAATACATAAAAAATTATAATATATATAATAAAAATATATAAATCTATTTTTATATATATATATAAATAATATATATAAATATATAAATTACCTTACATATATACAAGATTAGATATAATTACATAAATATCTATATATAATAATATATATAATAGAATATATATATACATCTTAACATATAACCTAGATAAGATATTATATAAAAACATATATATATATAAATATATATATATATATATATATATAAATATATATATATTGATAGAACACCATAAAAGCATAATATATAATAAATATATATCTATATATATAGATATATATATATATATATAAAATATAGATATAATATAATATATATATATATAATAATATATAATATATATAATATATATATATATATATTAATATTATATAATATATATATAAATATATATAATATATATATATATATATAACACATCACATATATATATAAACATACATAAATATATATATATATTATCTATATTATAAATAATATATATAAATATATATACATATTACATAATACATATATAAAGATAGATAATATATTATATATATATAATATATAATATATATAAAGATTTATATATATATATTATTTATATTTATTAATATAATATAAGATATAAATATATAGATATAATAAATATATATAAGTATATAATATATATATAAAATATTTCTGTATTATATTTAATAATAATATAATATATATATATATATATATAAATATTAATAATATCTCTATATAATAAATATATTATCATTGATATATTACATAATTGTACCGTGTTTATATAATAATAAAGATAAAAATAATAATACTATATATGTAAATATATATATAGTATATATATATTATAAATATATATATATATATATATAATATATAATACATATATATGTCATATATATATAAGATAATATATATAATAATATATATATATATTATATAAATATATTTACATATATAAAATATATATATATAATATATTTAAAATAAAAATATATATATATATTTTTTGTTTGTTGGTTGTGTGTGTGGTGTGCTACATATATATTATAGATATAATACAACCAATATTTATAATATAAGATTATATAAAATATTTATAATATATATAAAAATATGTATAATACATTAGAATAATATATAAAATATATATATATAGAATATATAATATATATATATATATATATATATATATATATATATGCATATGTAATAACGTAATAATCAAATATATATATAAAAATTAAGATATCTAAATAATATATATAAATATACATCAACACAAACTCTATCACAAACACAATCTATATAAACTCTAATCTATATCTCAATACATACATACAAATATATATATTGCCAGAATGATATAACTACCGAGTGTCAGGGAGACAGTTGAGCAATCAGAGGGAGATCGGTTGTGTGCTCCTTTGATTGTATATGTATAAGGGACAGGGCAGTGCCAGGGCTGCCATAGCTAAAGGCAACGGGGCTACCTGGCTCCGGACTTAAGAACTCGCTGTGCCGGCAATCGTATGTACTGCATACACACCGAGCTCTCGAAGAAAGAGTGGAATACATGTTGGTATTGGGCTCCTGGAGGAGGGTTCATAAGAGGACGGAGAGAGAGGGAGAGGGGGGAGAGAGAGAGAGAGAGAGAGAGAGAGAGAGAGAGAGAGAGAGAGAGAGAGAGAGAGAGAGAGTGAAAGTGAGAGAGAGAAAGAAAGATTCCTACACAACCCTTCGACTCAAGCAATTAAGATCCCATCATTAAGAAGACTTCGACTCACCAAAACCTATAATTGGCATTATTTAGTGCCGAGTAATCCGAAGTCTTTAGAAGGGGGCCAACAAGAGATGCGGACATTCAATAAAAAGTCGGCCCCCAAATGGTGAGATTACCTTAATGGCTGGCCACCCCATCGACTAAAATTGCTGCATAAATAAAAGTAAGCTGTGATGTACGTACGAAGATGTCTATTTCCATTCATTCAATTCGTGTTTATGTTTTATCCAATACTATTATCTTTTGTCTCTAACTGTTATTAGATGCGTTATCTATTGTCATTTTATCATTTGAACGATATTTACTTATTTTATCAGATATATGTTATCACTAGTGGTAGATTTTCTATGAAAAGTAAATACCTAGTGTAATCCAAAGTTCATTTATGCACATGTGATGAAAATTACTTGAATCATCATTTATTCATTGTCATGTTTAGCACTGTATTGACAAGAGTTAATGATATAATCATTTGATAGCTTTCACTTACGCAGGCACTTCAACATGTGACTCGAAGAAAAATTGTTTCTTCCGATTCATTGAGCTAGAGTGAGACCTTTCTGGACAAAAACAAAGCAGAAGATAAGTTTATTTTGAACTTATATTATTTTTTAACTAATACTAATTGAAAAAAATAATTATCAAATCAGGATCAGTTATCGATTTTGGACATATTTTGTAATATGTGAATTCTTTGAAACGTGCCATTGAAGAAACGAACTGAATGTCACGTAACATAAGTCTTATTAGAAACAAATGGTTCTTCTACAAAAAAAGTTATAATCTTACATGGATAGTTCTTTACTTTTACAAATTGAGGAACATTCTATGCAAAAAAAAAATAATAATAATAAATAAAATAAA
>NW_028234419.1:2052393-2054893 GCF_977035675.1 Penaeus japonicus
TACTTAAACAATCGTTAAATTGGTGTTTCATTCCAGTAACTCACCATCAAGATCTTGAAACGATAGCAGAATCATAAGTTACTGTATGTGTGTAAGTATGTATGAATAGATATTGTTTATATATGTAACGAGTGTTATGTATATACTGTATATGTTATAGGAAGGACAAGTCACGAGATGTACTAGCATATCTGTAAACGTGTATAGGCATATGCGCACGTCGCTTGGAATATGTGTACAATTACATACTTTTATACACAAATATGTTTACGCTGTGAATACAAAGATGCAATCTATAAAAAGACACGTTCATGTGTGCGGATGTGCGTGCACGCGTGAGCGCGTGTATATAAAATAAATGACCATTCACACGAGTAGACCGATAGCTAGTGAGCTAGATCGGGGGGATGCTATGATCTCCTAATACCATGCGAGACTAGCTTAAACGTGTTGATGGAGGTTAATGGTAGTCTCCTGACCAAATTACGCCCCCTAATCAAGCTACAATTAAGGCCAGTAGGTGGGAGTATTTGTCCCCATCCTTCTTAGATATGATTTCCCAGTCAAAAAAACGGCCTTCATTCCCCGGGAGCGAAGGAGCCCCTGGTTACTATGGCGATCAGGATCACTCTGGAGCAGAGGGTGCTAAAAATATCCGGTTAGACCAGGCCGTTTGATGCTGATGAACCTTTCCACTGACAATGTAAGGACTCTGAGAACAGAATCTGACCTTTTGACACTGCTAGAGGAACTTTCATTTATTAAATGGGTTGTTGTAGGACTTTCTGAAGTTAGAAGACTAGAAGAGCAGAAGTTACTAAATGATGGACACTTACTATATTGGAGATGTAAATCTCTGGATTGCAAGTAAGAATTAGGAGTTGGTTTCTTAGTTTACAAATGCCTCAAAAAGAATATTAGGGAATTCTACAGTGTGAGCGAAAGAGTAGCTTCTGTAATACTGACACTAAATAGATATAAACTATAAATTGCACAAGTATACGCTTCTAGTGATGAGGAGATATTGAGCTTCCATGAAGCAAACAACTACCGATAGAGCAAAAACCCATTTTAATGCCAAGATAGGAATTAGGGAAGATGGGGAAACCTCAATTGGGAAACATGAAATATGCACCAGAAATGAGAGAGGGCAAAGACTAATAGAATTCGCTGAAGCTCGATCCCTTTAAATTATGAATACATTCTTCGAAAAAAGACCGGGGAGGAAATGGACATGGAAATCACTATCCGGCATTAAAAGCGATATTGACTTCATAATCATCAACAGGCGCGACATTGTACAAGAAGTAACCATTATCAATAAAGTAATTGTCGGCAGCGACCATAGACTGGTCAGAAGTCCAGTTAAGTTACAGCTGAGAAGGGATCTGAATAAGCTCATACAAAAGCCTCTTGTTAAGCTAACTAACATTAAGTACAGTCTTAACATCCGAAATAGATACTCAGCTCCCGAAATAGGCGTCAAAGACGAAAAAGAAAAGTTCAGTAAGTTTCAATAGAAACAAAAGAGCTTATGAAACAGCGGAGGGACATGAAAAAAATATCAATCAGAGACAAAATAGAATCAGCAAAGCTAACTAAGCCGATAAACAAAAAGAAAGATGTGCTCATGTCTAACATACAAAAAATTAATGAAGCTTTATTTTCGGACACCAGCGTTAAAACAACATAAAGAATTCTTGGAACACAACAATTGGAGACGTTCCAATAATTATGGTAGAGGAAATAAAAAGGGTACTAAAAGGCACAAGAAGAGGGAAAACACCAGAAAATGGCATTAGTGTAGATTTTATTCAAGATGCAGGAGAGATCGCAGCAGTAAAACTAGCCAATCTTTTTAACAAATGTCTAAGCTACGTTAAAACTTTGAAATCCTGGAAAAACGTAATCATAATTTTATTACACAAAAAGGGCTATATGCACGAGACGGACCGGCCTAACTCCTAAAGAATTATGTCAGTAATCTGTAAGTTGTTCACTAAAATCATCACAGCCCAAATCGCCGACATATTAGATTCAAAACAACCCAGGGAACATCAGGCTTCTGCAGTGGATTCCCAACTACAAACCATATCCACACATTAACTGAAATATGAGAGAAAAAAAACGAATGTAGGACGCTTCTCTGTATGGCATTCGTAGATTACGAAAAGGTATTCGGTACATATAGCGGCAGTGCTTGATGCAATTCGTAAACAAGAAGTAGAGGAAATACATTGTAGATTATTAAATGATATATAAATAGAGATGGTACAGCCACAATGAAAATCCGCACAGAAACCGATAAAATATCAATATATAAAAAGGTTTTAGGCAGGGCGACACCATCTCACCAAAGCTGTTTACAGCTTGCCTAGAGGAAAAATTGAAGAAGTTAGTTTGGAAGGAGAAGGGATTAAGATAGGGTATGAACACTTCAGTAATCTAAGATTTGCATGATGACAAGTCAGTAAATGAGTTAAAACAATTACTAAACGAT
>NW_028234419.1:2074893-2077393 GCF_977035675.1 Penaeus japonicus
AAGTGCATTCTATTTACCGGTATTCATTCATGCATCATTAGTCACCAGTATTTCCGTCACCTAAGGCGCTTGGCATTGTAACAGTAGTTTTCAAATCTATGAATATAGACCAAGTGAATCATTATGGCTCAGTCACTATACTCCCTGTACTATTTTTTGAAGGGTAGTATCAAATCAATTTATTATTTTTTTGGACGCCAAAGACACAACATGATTTAAGAAGTAAGTAATCCACTAAAACAGCGTTACTACAGATAACCTATGACATTTATATTATAGACAATAATCAAATAAACTTACACTATTGGTTCTTTTCAAAGCCTTTGATGTGCCAAACATGCAAATCTTCTTAACATATTAAGAACAATCAAAACAATTAGTAACTTCAATCACATCCCTGCATATAAACGATTAAATGTTAAAAGTCCAATTCAATGCAATTATGATACATGTGTACTCAAGCTTAAATCTATTCATGGATATTCTGCTCAGTGGCTGTTGCACCTACAAACACCATGTGATGTCTATGCAAGACAGGCGGATTCTTTGTGTCAAATGATCACAAACAGAAATAGAGGAACGACGAATGAAAATACACGGACTCATGATCTGGAATCTGCTTCCTCAGAATATTGGAGACATAATTAACTTTAATGATTTCAAAAATAAATTAAAAGAATATTATCAAGACAATCAAGTTTTATGATATATGATGAAAATTGTTACGAATGTATCACCATCCGTTATCATATATGTATTATGGCCATTTATTATGCATCAAGTTTTATGTGTATGTAAAAAGACCACTGTAGTTAAAATAAAAATGTATTTTGAATTATAATCTAAATTTAGATACTAACACTACGATCGGCATGATTATATTTCATCTCTTGAAAATGATGACGTGGGAGTAATGATAATGACGGTTAGTGATGATGATGGTTAAAATATGATCATGTTTAAGGATGAAAATAAGATCAATGGGAATGGCAAAACAGATGAATAAGGACAATCATAATTATAATATAAAATGGGGACTCTAATGATTTTTATAATAGCACCAATAATAATAATGATGATGAATTGAGAGACCAAGAAACTAACCAATTAGCAAATAAACGCAGGCGAAAACATAGCCAGGAAGAGACCACAAAGTGCTCGAGCCATCCGCTGGGCAAACATCATAAAAAGCAAAATGGATTCCAGAAGAGCTGAGAAAAAAACAAGAATGACCACTATCATTTTATCATCATATCGCCTGGTGCAGGTGACAGTGGACCAAGGATTACGTAACATTGAAAAAAAGGTTCCTGGAATATTGGCTGAAAAAATTTCATGAACATTTTTGAACAAATAATGGAAGGGTTGCAAATCAGCTGTTGATGGAAACATCAGTTAGGTTCTTGGACGTGAGATATGTTTAAAGAGAGAGAAAAAAAATGTCCTGAATTCATTACTACAGTTCCAGACGAATTACTTACCTGTCAACCATTTGGAGACTTGGCATCTAACACTTGATGTACACATAAAGGGTGGAAAAGAAAAGCAAAGGGAACTGAACATCACTACTGAATGATTTTGAAACGTGCGAAAATATCGAAATGTGAGATGATATAGAATGCAATAATGATAAGATTAATCATAATGGTAATATAATAACAGTCAGTGAGAGATCTATTGGAAATGATTAGATTCATGTACATTTTTTCTATCAAGAACATTTCTCGCTTAACTTAAACACAATTCAAAGGTCAAACACATCAAGTCAATTAATCCAAAATATTTTTACAGGATCTCGTGTGGATATCACACAATGTATTTCACTCAAAGATTTAAAAAGTAATGTTCCATTCCAGTGGACAACAAAACTTTTATTGATGAAAGAGACACTGCATCAAAGCACAATAAATTGTTTTCTCACGTGTGATGTATATATACTGAACGAACAGCACAGATATAGGTGCCAAAATTAACAGAAATCTGATGACCTATAAAAGTGGACAGGATGAGACACAGATTAATTCCGTTGAACGTTGAAAGGGAGAGAAGGAAAGAAAAGAAAAGGGAAGATTAAAGTCTGTGAGCTTAGAGGTGAAGGGAGGACAGAGCTTAGAGACAAAGTTCAAAGGACTCTCAGGGAAAAGACATGGAAGCGGCACGTTTCCGGAAACATCAGATGTGAGGGCTGATACGAAATAAATATTGGTTACAAAAGGGGCAGAAGTTTGTGGGAAAAAAACTAACAGAAAACCCAGAGTGGGGAAATGTACATAGTAGTGGAGTGACAAGGTTCAAACAACAATAAAAGAAAAGACGTTAGCACTGTAACAAATTTAAGAGAATGAAGAAGATACGGAAGATGATTCTTTTCGTAAATACTGATCTAGAAATTTTCCATATTTATATCCTCCTAGTGTGTAATACTAATAACAGCCGCTGCTGTAGCACTGCTTCCCCAACCCACTCTCTTACTTATGTGCCGTAGACAAATGTTGGTCTT
>NW_028234419.1:2102393-2114893 GCF_977035675.1 Penaeus japonicus
AGGAGAAGCACTGGACGGCGCTGTTACCGATGCTGAGAAGCTGGCGAAGGTTTGGGAGAAGATGAACGTTACCGGCGTGCAGTGCAACCGCCGCCAGCTAGGCCGCGATGTCGGCACCAGAGGAAGGACTCGCCCGCGCCCCCTGCTTCTCACCATACAAGACAGGGAGATGCGGTCACAAATCCTTGCAAATGCTAAATGCCTCAAGAGTGCAGAAGGATCCTTCGCGAAGATCTATGTCAAGAGGGACGTCCACCCGGGTGTGGATAAAGAGTGGGAGCGGCTGAGGGAGGCCGAGGCCCGTGAGAAGGCGCGGCCGGAGAACGTCGTCTGCGACATCTGGCTGGATACAAGG
This sequence comes from Penaeus japonicus, assembly GCF_977035675.1. NCBI lineage: Eukaryota > Metazoa > Arthropoda > Malacostraca > Decapoda > Penaeidae > Penaeus > Penaeus japonicus. Next base: position 2,102,749 of record NW_028234419.1, read on the forward strand.
CAACGCAAGCTCTACCGTGACGGTGACGTCATTGCTGGAATCCGCAGTTTTTGTAGATGGACCACAGAGTAAGGAAAAAGTTAGAATTGTTGCTTGGAATATAAATCGAGTATGCACAAAACTAGAAAAGAGAAATGTGTATACATTGTTAAAATAATATGACATCATTGAATTAAGTGAAGTAAAAACAAATCTACCTGTAAGAATACCGCGCTCAAGAAGTGGGTTCATCGAACAGGAGTGGTGTCATTGTATTAGTCAAAAACCATCTATCCAAATTTGTTTGTAACCTTGATGTCAGTGTAGGTGACCAGATTTGGTTTCAACTTAGCTGTGTCCCAGAAGTTATGTTCGGGTTTTGTTATATCCCCCCTCTGATTCCCATTATCATACCTACAACGCGTTTGCCTCTATCCAGGAAAAAAATAAGTCGAAATATATGAGAAACGGATATATTGTAATAGGTGATATGAATGCGAGATTTGGTGCAGGTGTACAAGAACTGGCAAGTCTGTATGAGCTGCCAGGTGTTGACGCAATGTAACCAAATATTCAGGACGATATTTCTACCATGAATGATAATGCCGAAGTTTTGTCTTCCATTTGTCTCGATAATAAACTTGTTGTGTTAAACAATCTTAAAACCCGAGACAGGCATTTTATGTGAGGCAAAACCTACCGGAAGCGGGATACATGGGTATCGAAACTTGATGTGTGTGTTACGTCGCCATGTCTATTGCCTTTCTTGAGCGAATTTGCCGTAATTCAGAGATGTGACCTTCCGTCCGACTACGTTACCGAGTCCTGCTACTCAGATTGAGATCATTGTACTTAGAGCAGCGTCATTAGGGGACCATGCAGCACTGCATGGTGCCGCGGCGAAATGCAACGTTGCAAGGAAACCTGTTAAATTCTCAAGCATCAATAGGCAACTATTTGTAGACAATATTGCAACATCAGTAATACCTAATAACTTCGAAGATATTAACGATGCAACGGAGGCTATATCGAAAACCCTCTACGAATGTGCCGAGAAAAGCAGATGTGTAAGAAGGGGAGGAGTGAGTTGGGGTGATGATGGGAGATGGGAGAGATTATTAGAAGACGATGATGATGCACGAGTGTGGAAAGCCATCAGTTGGAAGGGGGCCTTTCAATCTTTTAAAACTGATAAGTGTAACTTGCCAACTGATGAGGCATTTAAAATTCACTTTGAACGTGTTTTAAACCCAGAAACAACCCAACCTAGTCCGGAAGTGCAAACTGATGTGACGATCCCGGTATTGGATGATCCCGGATTGCCTCACGAAGTGCAAACACAAAAGAAACGTCTGGAGGCGGATAAGGCATGTGGGCCAGACGGGGTCACCCCCGGGATATTAACAATGCTCCCTGCTAGTTGGATTTTAAGTATTGCTACCCCTTTTAATGTGATATTCCAATCAGGTGCGTATCCTGCATCATGGGCAAGGGCAATGGTTTTTATCGTTTTAAGCGAGGAAACAGATCGGACCCTGATAATTACAGAGGTATAAGCGTAATCAATTCTCTGGCCAAATTATATGACATGGTGTTATGTCATAGATTAACTCTATGGTTTCGCCCTTTCCGCGAGCAGGCCGGAGCGCAGAGTAAGCGTGGTTGTATTGAGCATATCGTTGCACTAAGGTTACTTTCAGACATTGCACGTCGAAAGAAAAGTAAGCTTTTTGTAACCTTTGTAGATTTCAGGAAAGCTTACGATCTGGTTCATCGCGATAAATCATTTATTATTTTAAAACGTCTTGGTTGTGGTATGGTGATGCTGAGTGCTTTAATAGCCATGTATAGGATTACAGAGTCTGTGATAGGAGGTGCGGTCATGACCGCAATGCCTGGTGTCAGGCAGGGCTCTCCTACATCTTGCCTACTTTTTATTATTTTTATGAATGAGCTCATTAAATTTTTTAAAGATAGATGTGCACCCGACGGATTTTTAGACTGGCTCCACACTCTGACTCTCATGGATGACACAGTGCAGTTGTCGACCAGTAGGGAGGGGGTGATTAACAAAATAAGGATATTGCAAACCTTTTGCAACGAATATGGCATGGTCATAAACGAGGCTAAGACCAAGTTCTTCGTGGTGAGCGGTGGCGAGGGTGACAGGGAACCGCTGAGTGTGGATGGGCTTGTGATTGCACCGTGCACGTCCTATGTCTATCTCGGATCGCCCTTCACTAGCGACGGATCCGTGTCTTCCGCAGTGCGCGGAAGATAGGCCATGTAATAAAATTCGTCTCTTTCATTAAAATGAATAATGACGTGCCTTTCATAGTAAAACGTAGAGTTTTTGATGCCGCTCTGATGTCTTCCCTGCTTTACGGCTGCGAATCGTGGGTAGGGGCAGACTTAAAACCTATGCTCAAACTATATAACTGGGGTAAGGAAATCTACCCCGAATATTGTGTGTTATGCTGAGGCTGGCTACCCCACACTCCAAGATTATATTAAATTAAAGCAACATAAATTCTTTATTAAAATGTTTTCCGAAAGAGCAGATCTTGAGGACGATCCCTTATTGCATGTAATGAACATAATCAATAGATCTCCCACTCAAACAAGTAGAATAATAGACGGTTTCCTTGCTGAGCCTATACCAACAATGGGGCACCTCATGCAAAAGGTGTATGGCACTATCAGGACATCCGCGGGATCCCGTTGTACCACCTACCTATCAATTAATCAGGATTTTAGCCTACATAAAGTATATACCGAAAAATGCTCTATAAATGACATTCACAGAATGGCATTCACTCGGTTTAGAGTCTCAGCTCATAACCTATGTGTGGAAACAGGTCGATGGAATAGACATGGACGCGGCCGCCTGCCGCTAGAGGAGCGCTTGTGTATTTGTGGGCATATACAAACAGAGCGACATGTGGTTGAAAGTTGCCCTGTTTCCGCAGACATTAGACAAATTTATGGGTTGAACCATTTGGAAGACTTGTTTAATTACAAATATTCAAATAATCTTTCATGTAAAATTATTAACGATATATTAAACTTGTATTTGTGAGTTACAGACACAATTGTATACATGTTCCTGGTGTTATTTCTTTGTTGCTAGTCATTTAAATAGATTTTTTTTTTTTTTTGTGGGCTACAGTTTCTTATATTAGTGTTTATTACTTCTGCATTTTATTGTATTTTAAATAACTTTAATCATGACTTTGTAAATTTGTAACCTGTGGTCAGTAAACTATCTATCTATCTATCTGTATATGTGTGAGATGTGTGTGTGTGAGTGTATGCGAGTGTGGGTGTGTGTGAGTGTGTGTGAGTGTGTATGTGTGTGAGTGTGTATCAATGTGTGTATGTGTGTGTGACTGTGTATGTGTGTGAGTATCTATGTATGTGTGAGTGAGTGTGTATGTGTGTGTGACTGTGTATGTGTGTGAGTATCTATGTATGTGTGAGTGAGTGTGAATGTGTATTTGTGTGGGTGTGAGTGTGTATGTGTGAGTGTGTATGTGTGTGAGCGTGTATGTGTGTGTGTATATGTGTGTGTGTATGTGTGTGAGTGTATGTGAGTGTGTGTATGTGAGTGTGTATCTGAATGTGTGTGTGAGTGTGGGTGTATGGGTCAGTGTGAGTGTCAGCCGTATTCTAAGTCCCTAAGCGCGCTGTGTACATGACATGAACTTACCGCGATTCTTATTCTAGAAGCGCGGGTTCGTGGCAAAAGCGTGGCAAAAGCGTGGAAAGTATTCGAATAATCGTGGAAACTCCGTGACAAGGGGGTAGGCTTATCACGATAGTTACACGGGTGAAAAGAAAATTATATTTTTACTATATTTTTTCTCACCAATACTTCATATGAGAATACTACGTTTGGGAAGTAATATCTATATTGGATATATTAGGCATCATTGTCCTAGACTTGGATTACAAACCCTTTTAGAAAAACATGGATTCTCTGCTGATTTTGAGTTTGTTTACCTTTTGGCGGACTTTTCGAAGGAGAGTGAAGTTAAATGAATGGGAAAAGTAGTCAGGAACTTAAAGGTAAAGTATATTATTATATGAAATATGTATACATTAAATCTATATGTATAACATATTAAAGATACGCATATATGTACAGTATATACAGAGAAAAAATAAGGAAGATCTATTCATAAACACACGATCCCTCTCATCCCGTTTGTTTTGATCGAATTACCAACGGCGCGTTCGTGAAATGGTTGTCAATTCTTTAACTAGGAACAAATACAACGACTGATTCATACCAAAATTGTACTATCTTTTGTTAGTGCTACTTATGATTGTAATTTCTCTTATGAATTTGTCGTTTGGACTGTGCCATTCATCTGAAACATGATAACTTTGGAACGGTTGGTAAACCTGAAGCAGCTGACGTTTTTGCGTCCTAGATTGCCGCATTCGTGACATGAACACGACATGGACACAACATGAACATGACATGGCCACGACACGCAGAAAACGTCCAAGAATACGGCTGTGTGTGTGAGTGTGTGTGTATGTGAGTATGTGTGTGTATGGGAGTGAATGTGTGTGTGAGTGTGTATATGAGTGTATGTGAGTGTATGTGTTTGTGAGTGTGTGTATGTATGAGTGGATGTGAGTGTGTATGTGAGTGCGAGTGTATGTGTGTGTGTGTGAGTGTAGGTGAGTGTGTGTGAGTGCATATGAGTGTGAGTGAGTATATGTGAGTGTGTGTGTCTGTGGGTGTATGTGAGTGTGTGTATGTGTGTGCGAGTATATGTGAGTGTGTGTGTGTATGTAAGTTATTGTGTGTATGTGAGTGTATGTGAATGTGTTTGAGTGTGTGTATGTGAGTTTCTGTGTGTTAGTGTATGTGAGTGTGTGTGTCTGTATGTGAGTATCTGTCAGTGTGTGTGTTTGAGTGTGAGTGTATGCGAGTGTGTGTGTGTGAGTGTATGTGAGTGTGAGTGTATGTAAAAGTGCATGTGAGTGTGTGTGTATGTGTGTGTATGCGAGTGTATAGGAGTGTGTGTGAGTGTTTGTATGTGACTGCGTGTGTATGTGAGTGTGTCAGTGTGTGTTTGAGAGTTTATGTGAGTGTGTGGGTTTGAGTGTGTGTGGGAGTATGTCAGTGTGTGTGTGAGTGTAGGTGTGTGAGTGTGTAGGTGTGTGAGTGTGTATGTGTGTCAGTGTATGTGTGTGTGAGTGTGTATGTGTGTGTGAATGTGTGTGAGTGTGTATGTGTGGGTCAGTGTATGTGTTTGTGAGTGAACGTTTATGTGTGTGATTGTGTATGTGTGCTGTATGTGTGTGAGTGTCTATGCGTGTGTGAGTGTATGTGAGTGTTTTTGTGTGTGTATCTGAGTCTGTGTGTGAGTGTATGCTAGTGTGGGTGTGTGCTAGTGTATATGAGTGTGAGTGCGAGTGTGTGTATGTGTTTTTGAGTGTGTGAGTACATAAGAGTGTTTGTGTGAGTGTGTGTGAGTGTATGTGACTGTGTGTGTATGTGTGTGCGAGTGTATGTGAGTATGTGTGAGAATATGTGAGTGTGTGTGAGTATATGTGAGTGTGTGTGTGTTTGTGAGTGAGTATGTGTGAGTGTTTGTGTGGGATTGTATGTGAGTGTGTGTGTAAGTTTGTGTGTATATGTGAGTGTCTCAGTGTATGTGAGTGTTTGAGTGTGTGAGTATGTGTATGTGAGTGTTTGTGTGTGTGAATGACGGTGTGTGAGTGTATGTGTGTGTGAGTGTGTGTGTGTATATGAGTGTGTGTGTGAGAGAGCATGTGTGTGAGTGTGTACGTGTGTGTGTGAGTGTAGTGTGTGGTGTTGTGTGAGTGTGGTGTGTGTATGTGAGTATGTGTGAGTGTATAGTGTGTGTTGATGTGTGTGAGATGTGAGTGTGTGTGTGTGTAGTGTATGTGTGAGTGTTGAGTGTGTGTGATGTGTATGTGGTGTGTGTGTAGTGTGTGTGAATGAGAGTGTATATGTGTGTGTGTGTGTGTATGAGTGTGTATGGGTGTGTTGTGAGTGTTTGTGAGTGTGTGTGTGTTGTGTGTGATTGTGTTGTGTGTGTGGTAGTGTGTATGTGTGTAGTGTGTTTATGTGTGTGAGTGTGTGTATGTGTGTGTGAGTGTGTGGGTTTGAGTGTGTGTGAGAGTATGTGTGTGAGAGCGTGTATGTGTGAGTATGTATGTTTGTGAGTATGTGTGAGTGTGTATATGTGAATGTTTGTATGTGAGTGTGTATGTGTGTTTGAGTGTGTATGTGTGTGTGAGTGTGAGTGTGTATGTATGTGAGTGTGTGTCTGAGTGTGTTTGTGTGTGAGTGTATATGTGTGAGTGTGTATGTGTGGGTTAGTTGTGTTTGTGAGTGAGTGTTTATGTGTGTGAGTGTGTGTGAGTGTATCTGTGTTTGTGTGTGTGTTGAGTGTTTGTGAGTGTTTGTGTTGAGTGTGTGATGTGTGTTTGTATGTGTGAGTGTGTGCTAGTGTGTGTGAGTGTGCGTGCTAGTTTGTGTGTGTGAGTGTATATGAGTGTGTGTGAGTGTGTGTGGGTGTATGTGAGTTTTTGTGAGTGCATGTGAGTGTGTGTGCTAGTTTGTGTGTGAGTGTATGTGAGTGTGTGTGAGTATATGTGAGTGTGTGCAAGTGTATGTGAGTGTATTTGGGTGTATATGAGTGTGTGTGAGTGTGTGTGGGTGTATGTGTGTGTATGTGAGTGAATGTTTGTGTGTATGTGGAGGTGAGTGTGTGTGTGTAAGTTTGTGCATGTGAGTGTATGTGAGTATTTGTCTGTATGTCAATATGTGAGTGTGTGTAAGTGTATGTGAGTGTGTGTGAGTGTATGTGAGTGTATATGAGTGTGTTTGAGAGTGTATGTGAGTGTGTGTGATTGTGTGTTAGTGTGTGTGAATATATGTGTGAGAGCATGTGTGTAAGTGTGTGTTTGAGTGTATGTGAGTGTGTGTGTGACTGTGTGTGAGTGTGAGTCTGTGTGAGTGTGTTTGTTTATGTGAGTGTGTGTGTCAGTGTGTGTGCGTCTGTGAGTGTGTGTGAGTGGATGTGAGTTTATGTGTGGTTGAGTGTGTGTGTGAGCTTGTGTGTGAGTGTAAGTTAGTGTGTGTGTTAGTGTTTGTGAGTGTGTGTGTATAAGTGAGTTTTTGTGTGAGTGTGAGTATGTGTGAGTTTGTGTGAGTGATTGTGTGTATAAGTCTATGTTAATGTGTGTGTGATTGTGTGTGAGTCTTAGTGTGTGTGAGTGTGTATGTGAGTGTGTGTTTGTTTAATTGTGTGTCTTAGAGTGTGTATGTGTGTGAGTGTGTGTGAGTGTTTATATGTTTGAGTGTGTATATGTGTGTGAGTTAGTATGTGTGTTCATGTAAATGTGTGTGTGTATGTGTGTGATTGTGTGTGTGTGAGTGCGTATTTATGTGTGAGTCTGTATGTGTGTGTGAATGTGTGTTTGGGAGTGTGTGTGTATGTGAGTGTGTGTGACTGTGTGGTCGAGTGTGTGAGAGTATGTGTATTTGTGAGTGTGTGTGAATGTATGTGTGTGAGAGAGAGTGTGTGTGAGTGTTTGTGTGTTAGTGTGTGTGTGAGTATATGTGTTAGTGTTTGTGAGTGTGTGTGAGAGTGTATGTTAGTTTGTGTGAGAGAATGTGTTTATGTGAGTGTGTGAGTGTTTGTGAATGTTTGATTGTTAGTATGTGAATGTGTTTCTGAGTGTTTGGTAGTGTGTGTGAGAGTGTATGTTAATGTGTGTGAGAGAGTGTGTGTGAGTGTATGTGAGTGTGTGTCTTTGTGAGTGTGTGTGTGAGTGTGTGTGAATGTGTGTGTGTTTGTGTGTGTGAGTGTGTGTGTTTGAGTGTGTGTGAGTGTTTGTGTTATCGTGTGTGTTTCAAAGTGTGTGTGAGTGTGTGAGTGTGTGTGACTGTGTGTGTGAGTGTGTGTGAGTGTGAGTGTTTGTGTGAGTGTGTGCGAGGGTGTGTGTGAGTGTGTGTCTGTGTGTGGGAGTGTGTTTGACTGTGTGGTCGAGTGTGTGAGAGTATGTGTGTTTGTGAGTGTGTGTGAATGTATGTGTGTGAGAGAGAGTGTGTGTGAGTGTTTGTGTGTTAGTGTGTGTGTGAGTGTGTGTATGAATATATGTGTTAGTGTGTGCGAGTGTGTGTGAGAGTGTATGTTAGTTTGTGTGAGAGAGTGTGTTAATGTGAGTGTGTGAGTGTTTGTGAATGTTTGTTTGTTTGTATGTGTGAATGTGTTTCTGAGTGTTTGGTAATGTGTGTGAGAGTGTATGTTAGTGTGTGTGAGAGAGTGTGTGAGTGTGTTTCTTTGTGAGTGTGTGTGTGAGTGTGTGTGTGAGTGAGTGTGTTCGAGTGTGTGTGTGAGTGTTTGTGTGTGTGAGTGTGTGTGTTTGAGTGTGTGTGAGTGTTTGTGTTATCGTGTGTGTTTGAAAGTGTGTGTGAGTGTGTGTGACTGTGTGTGTGAGTGTGTGTGACTGTGTGTGTGAGTGTGTGCGAGGGTGTTTGTGAGTGTGTGTTTGAGTGTGTGGTAGTTTGTGTGTGTGAGTGTATGTGAGTGTGTGTCTGTGTATGTGTTTGTGAGAGTGTGTGTGTGAGTGTGTTTATGATTGTAATTTCGTGAGATTGTGTGTGAGTGTGAGTGTATGTGAATGTGTGTGAGTGTGTTTATGATTGTAATTTCGTGAGATTGTGTGTGAGTGTGAGTGTATGTGAACGTGTGTGAGTGTGTTTATGATTGTAATTTCGTGAGATTGTGTGTGAGTGTGAGTGTATGTGAACGTGTGTGAGTGTGTTTGTGTGAGTCAGTATGAGTGTGTGTGATTGAGTGTGTGTGTTAGTGTGTTGGTTTGTGTGTGTGATAGTGCGTGTGAGTGTGTTTGAGTATGTGTGTTTCTGTGTGTGAGTTTTTTTGTGTGAGTGTATGTGTGTGAGTGTGTGTGTTTGTGAGTGTGTGTGTGTATGTGAGTGTGTGTGTAAGCGTATGTGTTTATGAGCGTGTGTGTGAGTATGTGTGAGTGTGTGTGAGTGTATCTATGTGTGTGTCTGTGTGTGAGTGTGGTATTGTGTGTGTGAGTGTGCATGTGTGTATGTGTGTGAGTGTGAGCTTGTGTGTGTGTATGTGTGTGTGAATGTGTATGTGTGTGTAAGTGTGTATGTGTGTTTGTGTGAGTGTGTGTGATTGTGTGTGTGAGTGAGTGTATGTGTGAGTTTATATGTGTGAGTGTGTGTGTGAGTGTGAGTGTGTGTGTGAGTGTGACTGTGTGTGTGTGAGTGTGTGTGTGAGTCTGTGTGTGTGAGTGTATGTGAGTGTGTGTGTCTGTGTGTGAGTGTGTGTCTGTGTGTGTCAGTGTGTGTCAGTGTGTTTCATTGTGAGAGTGTGTGTGGGTGTGTGTGTGAGTGTATGTGAGTGTGTGTGTCTGTGTGTGAGTGTTTGTGTGAGTGTGTGTGTGTTTGTGTCAGTGTGTGTATGTATGTGTGTGTGAGTGTGTATGTGTCTGTGAGTATGTGCGTGTGAATTAGTATGTGTTTGTCTGTGTGTGTGAGTGTGTATGTGTGTGTGTATGTGTGTGTGAGTGTGCATGTGTGTTAGTGTGTTTGTGTGTGTGATTGTGTATTTGTGAGTTTGTGTGTGTGTATGTGTGTGTGAATGTGTATGTGTGTTTGTTGAGTGTGTGTGAGTGTATGTGTGTGTCAGTGTGTGTGCCAGTGTGTGTTTGTGAGTGTGTCAGTGTGTCTGAGTGTATCAGTGTGTTTGTGAGTGTATGGGTGTGTGTGTGTGAGTGTATGTGAGTGTGTGTGTGTTAGTGTATGTGAGTGTGTGAGTGTATGTGAATGTGTGTGTGAGTGTGTGTGTGAGTGTATGTGAGTGTGTGTGCGAGTGTGTGTGTTATAGTGTTTGTGTCTGTGTGTGTGAGTGTGTGTTTGTGTCTGTGTGTGAGTGTGTGTATTTGTTTGTGTGAGTGTGTTTGTTTGAGTGTGTGTTAGAGTGTGTATGTGTTTGTGTGTGTGTGAGTGTCTATGTGTGTGAGTGTGTATGTGTGTGTTAGTGTGTATGTGTGTGTTAGTGTGTATGTGTGTGTAAGTGTGTGTGTGTATATGTGTGTGAGTGTGTATGTGTGTGAGTGTGTATTTGCGTGTGTGCGTGAGTGTGTGTGTGTATGTTAGTGTTTCTGTGTGTGTATGTTTGAGTTTCTGAGTGTGTATATGTGTGTGATTGTGTGTGTTTTAGTGTGTATGTGTTTGTGCGAGTGTGTGTGAGGTTGTATGTGTGTGAGTGTGTGTGAATGTGTTTGTGTATGTGTGAGTGTGTGTTTATATAAGTGTATGTGAGTGTGTATGTGTGTGTGAGTGTGTGTATGTGAGTGTGTGAGTGTATGTGAGTGTGTGTGAGTGTGAGTGTGTGTGTATGTGAGTGTGTGTGAGAGTGTGTGTGAGTGTGTGTGTTAGTATGTGTTTGAGTGTGTGTGTGAGAGAGTGTATGTGAGTTTGTGTGTGAGAGTGTGTGTGAGTGTGTGTGTGAGTGTGTGTGAGTGTGTGTGTCTGTATGTGATTGTGTGTGTCTGTGTGTGAGTGTGTGTGTGTTTGAGTGTGTGGGTTTTTGTGTGTGAGTGTGTTTGCGTGTATGTGAGTGTGTGTATATCTGTGTGTATGAGTGTGTCTGAGTGTGTGTGTGTGAATGTGTGTGGGAGGGTGTTTGTGAATGTGTGTGAATTTGTGGGTTTGTGTGAGTTTGTGTGAGTGTGTTTTTGTGTGTGTGTGTGTGTCAGTGTGTGTCAGTCTATGTGTGTGTGAGTGTGTGTGTGTGTCAGTGTGTGTCAGTCTATGTGTGTGTGAGTGTGTGTGTGAGTGTGTGTTAATGAGTGTGTGTGAGTGTATTTGAGTGTGTGTGAGTGTGTGTGCGTTAGTGTATGTGAGTGTGTGTGTGAGTGTGTGTGTGTGTATGTGTGTCTGAGTGTGTATGTGTGTGAGGGTGTATGTATGTGTGATTGTGTGTGTATGTGTGTCTGTGAGTTTGTGAGTGTGTATGTATGTGTGTTTGTGAGTGTGTATGTGTGTGAGTGTGTATGTGTATGTGTGTGAGTGTGTCTGTGATTGAGTGTGTATTTGTTTGAGTATATGTGTGTGAGTGTGTATGTTTGTTTGTGTGAGTTTGTGTGTGTGTGAGTGTGTATGTGTATATGTTAGTGTGTCTGTGTGTGAGTGTGTATGTGTGTGTGAGTGTGAGTGTGTGTGTGAGTATGTGTATGTGAGTGTATGTGAGTTTGTGTGTGACTGTGTGTGTGAGTGTGGGTGTGTGAGTGTATGTAAGTGTACGTGTGTGTGTGTTTGTGTGTGTTAGTGTATGTGAGTGTGTGTGTTTGAATGTGTGTGTCTGTGTGTGAGTGTATGTGAGTGTGTGTGTGAGTTTATGTGATTGTGTGTGTGTGAGTGTGTGTGAGTGTATGTGAGTGTGTGTATGTGAGTGTATGTGTGTGTGTGCGTGTGTGCGTGTGCGTGCGTGCGTGAGTGTGTGTGTGTGTGAGTGTATGTGAGTATGTGTATGTGAGTGTATGTGTGTGTGCGTGCGTGCGTGAGTGTGTGTGCGTGCGTGTGTGATATATAAATGAACAAATTAATCGTGTGTGAGTGTATGTGAGTGTGTGTGTGAGTGTATGTGAGTGTGTGTGAGTGTGTGTGTGTTAGTGTATGTGAGTGTGTGTGTTTGAATGTGTGTGTGAGTGTGTGTGTCTGTGTGTGAGTGTATGTGAGTGTCTGTGTGAGTGTATGTGATTGTGTGAGTGTGTGTGAGTGTATGTGAGTGTGTGTATGTGAGTGTATGTGTGTTGGCGTGTGTGCGTGTGCGTGCGTGCGTGAGTGTGTGTGCGTGCGTTTATGAACAAATTAATCGTCCCCAGAATCAGAACTTGTTCCATCACTCACGCCACGCGACTAAACGTACTCGATCCCAATTCGCCTCCTCAATATCGTCTAGATTTCAATATCTTTAAACAGCCTCTTCCACAGTTAACGAACAACCGAGGCAAGTCAGTACTGAATCCGACGCTCGAGAGATACTGCCATTAGCAAATATTTGGCTACAACAATAATGTAATATAAATCAAGCAGCTCGCGCATGTGGCCGAGGGTGGAAGGATCAGG
>NW_028234419.1:2137393-2142393 GCF_977035675.1 Penaeus japonicus
ACACACACTCACCCCCCAACACACACACACGAACACGACACGACCACACACACACTAACAACACAACACACTCACACCCACACACACACACACTCACCAGCTCACACACACACAACACAACACACACACACTCCGACCCTAGAGACACACACACACCACACACAAACTCACGACTCTCACACACACACTCTCACACCACACACGACAACACGGACACCCCTATACAAACACACACACCACAAGACACAGCACACACACACACACTGCACACACACACACACACACACGACACATACACGACAAACACACCCTGTACACGACACAGCCACACAGCACAGCAGCAAACACACAGGAAAACACACACACACACACAACACACATACACACGAGCACACACACCACACACACGAAACACACCCACACACACACTACACACACACACACACATACCACACAAAACACACCCCCATCCACACACACACACACACACATGACACACAAACACACACACACCACACACACACACACACACACACACACACGCACACATCCACCACACGACTAGCACACACACAAGACACACACACACACAGCACACCCACAGACAAAGACACACACCCACACACAAACACACCACACACACACCACAGACACGACACACGCGACACACACACCACTAAACAAAACAAACGACACAAACCACACACCATACACAACACACGACACACACACACACACACTCACACACAGCACACACACACACACACACCACCGGTCGACACCACACCACACCATACCACCCCCACAAACACATACACACAAACACAGCCATACACACACACACAAACCTTCACTACACACACACACACACACAAACACACAACTACACACACACACACCCACACTCACACACAAACCACCCATCTCACCCACACCCCCATGCCCCACTACACACACACACACACACACACACACACACACGCACAAACACACACCCACTCACCGACACACAAACCACACCACCCCCACTCCCACCACATCCAATCCGCCCCCCACAACCGTGAATGTGCACCAATGCCGCCAACCCCCCCACTACCCACCACCGCATATCTAGCACCAATAGCCACCAGAAAACCATGCTCCATCAGTGAATCCCCCCACTACCTGACTTATGATTACGCGAACCCGAGGGAATCAACAATGCCTAAAGGGGGGAGAACACACGTCAAGGAAGGTCAAGCTAGGACAGGACGCACGGAAACGGAAGAGGCGTCGGCGGCGGAACAGGGACGGAACACTTGGGCAAGGTCCTTTCATGTCAGGTCATAGGGTCCGGCGGTCTGTGTGAAGGGTGTCCGGGTTAAAGGTAACAGCGGAGAATGTGGGAGATCGGAGACCATCAGCAGGAGAAAAAACACTGTTAAGGTGAAATTGAAATTCGGCAGTCTCTGTTGATGAGAGAATATTCCCACCAATCTCGCGGGCATAGGACATCAGCGGTAAGGGAAACAGAAATGCGGGCAGCTGAACCAATCTATGCGATGTCCTGTGTGTCCCCATTTGGTGGCAGAAGAGAGCGTTGTTGTGTGTCCCTTCCCCTGGAAACTGGACGTACTTGTGTTGGGACACAACCGTTTTGTTGAAGACAGGCGCCAGGTCTCCCCGAAGTATTGCTTCTCACAGGAGGAGCAGGATGCCATAGGTGCCGTATCTTTGGCAGACGAAGGAGACGAAGGTGTGGACCAGGTTGGCGGCGGAGAGTGTTAACCCCTGTGCGAAAGGTAACACCTTCAGTTGAGAGGAGGGTGCAGCGAGCGACGAGAAGAGTGGTTGGATTTTCCCTCGGTATAAAGGAAGGCTGAGGACAGCAGGTGAGAAGTCTCTCTGGGGGAGGATCCTGTAGAAGTTACGCGGGCGTTGGAGAGCGCGGCGTCAAGGACGAAGCGAGGGTACCCCCAGCTTGCCGAGGATCGACGAAGAAAATCGATCTCTGCATGCCAGGTGCTGTGGTCACAAATGCGGAGAGCACGGAGAAAGAGAGAAGTGGCGACACCTCTCTTAACATGGAGAGGGTGGTAGGAAAAGAAGTGTATATACATCCCGCTGTGCATGGGTTTTCTATACACTGAAAAAGAGAGGGAGTCACCTGAGCGGTGGACTAAGGTGTCCAAGAAGGGGAGCTGATCGTCTGCCTCCCATTCAACCTTGAAACGAATGGACGGAGAGAGAGAATTCAGCTTATCCAGGAAGTCCGGGAAAAAAGGAAAAAGAAAAGCAGGATCATGGGGCCAGATGGGCAAAGACGTCGTCGACGTATCTCAGCCAAATAGCAGGACGAAGGGGGAGATGGAGGGAAGAAGCTCAGCCTCAAAGTACTTCCATGAACAGGGTGGCCAAGACAGGAGAAAAGGGGGAGAGTCCCATGGCGACACCCGAAGGTCTGAGAGTAGAAACGTCCTTCGAAAGAGAAGGAGTTGGAATCCACACACAGACGGATCAGCTGAAGAAAGACGGCAGTAGGCAGTGGAAGGCGGGGGTCCTCAGGGAGAAGATTCCTCTGCAGGAAGGCAAGGACATCGTGAAAAGAGATTCGACGTCCAGACTCATAGATTTATATATATATATATATGTATATGTATATATACATATTATACATGTATATATATATATTTACATATATATATATATATATATATATATATATATATATATATATATATATATATATATGTATATATATGTATATATGTATATATGTATATATATGTATATATACATATACATATATACATGCACACACACTTTATTTTAGATATAGCTTCACTTCACCTACACGATGAACAGTACATTGAATCCAAATGTTTGCTTTGATATTTTGTTATCTATATTCATATTACTCTGCGGGAACTCCCGCCGTGTTTCACTATATATTTTTCTTTGGCTTTGCTCTTTTCATTGTTTGGTTTTTGTCTAAAGATTTAAGACTTGTAGATGTTGCTTTATGAAATAGAATAGAGTAAAGGAATTGCCGTTACACTGCTTTGGTTTAAAAATCATAAGGTGGTAAAACTGAGTTAATATAAGTTCACAGCAGCCGTAGATTTGAAATATAACAAACTGTTGTGACCCAAAAATAAAGTTAAGACAAACTAAAATAAACAAACAATAAAACTAGTGCCGTATACAGTAAAATGAGAATTTGATTGAAATAGAATGTTCTATTTTAATGAAGAAGTGGCAGCATACTTGGAATATCATCAATATCAACAGAATAACTAAAGCCGCCATTTGTAGAAACAATCTCTCAACGCGTTCATAGTTTGACTGATAGGAGCATAAATTCTATAGACGGTGATTGGCTGTTGAATGCACTGCCAGGCGTAAGGCGACTTGTGGGAAAGACTGTCTAAAATCTCACTTCACACATCACGCTCTCGAAACCACAACAACAGAAAAGCTACATGGAATACATTACCATAAAGGCATTATGGATGATGACTTAACATTTAATGGCCATGTTTCACACTGACGTTTCCGATATTCGCCGAAAATGAGAGACCTTAAAAAAGAAAGAAAAAAAAGAATCACAATATATAGTATTTGTTTAAGTACATTTTATTAAAATTATAAAAGAATAAAGAAGTTTTGATCAAGGTAAAAGAACCACTCTTCTTAACCCTTCCTTTCCTTCTCTTTCTCTATGTAAAAACAGCTCATTGTACAACAATATCTCTATCTCTATCTCTACAGTCTTTATCTAGATATCTCTAATTTTATTTCTATATCCCTCTGTATATCTCTCTATCTCTGTAATTCGTATATGCATCTCTACATGTCCACTGTCTCTATGCACCTCTTCTGTATTTTTATATATTTCTTTGAGTCCCTACACATTTCATTGTATATGTATCTATGCATAGTCCACTGTACACTTGCAACTTTCTGTATCTCTTCAAACTATATCTTTATGTTTTACATTGTATATCTGGATCTGTGTCCATGGATCTCTACAGCTTTCCTTTTACCCCTGCATCATTCTTTAGCATTACATATTCCATGACTTTATAAATCCCTCCTGCGCTGTCTCCTCTAGATTTCTCTTCTTTTGTCCTCTCTCTCTCTCGATCCCCCATCCGCTCGTTCTCTCTCGCTCTCTCACTCGCCTCTGTCTCTCTCGCTCGTCTCTGCGCCTCTCTCTCACCTCACTCGCTCTCTCCCTCTTCCCTCTCTCTCTCCTCTCTCTTCTCCTCGCCTCTCTTCTCTTCTCTCCTCTCCTCTCTCTTTCTTTCTCTCTCTCTTTCGCTCTCTCTCTCTCTCCACTCCCGCTCTCTTCTCTCTCTTCTCGCTCTCTCTCTCTCTCTCTCTCGTCTCTCAATCCCCTTCCTCCCTCTCTTCTCTCTCTCTCTCTCATCGACCTCTCTCCTCCGCTCTCTCTCGTCTCTCTCACTCTCCCTCTCTTTCTTTCTCTCTCTCTTTTCCTCTCTCTCGCACTCTCTCTCTCTTCTCACTTCTCTCTCCTCATCTCCGCTCGTCTCCTCTCTCTCTCCATTTCTCGTCTCTCTCTCTCTCTCTCTCTCTCTCGTCGGTCTCTCTCTCTCTCTCTCCTTCTCGCTCCTCTCTCTCTCGCACTCTTTCTCTCTCATCCTATCTCTCTCTCTTCCGCTCCCTCCAACCATCTCTCTCTCTCTCTCTCTCTCTCTCTCTCTTTCTCACACACACACATACATATACGCTCTCTCTCTCTCTCTTTCAAGTCTGGTGAGAGATATTTGACACCATCGTATTAATGACCAATTTATGTATATATACATATAATATTATACATATATATATATATATAATATAATATATATATATATATATATTATATATAATATATAGTAATACATACATATATATATATATATATAATATATAAAAATATATAAATATATATATATATAGAATTATATACATAGATCATATATTGATATATATAATATAGATATATATATATATAT
>NW_028234419.1:2177393-2179893 GCF_977035675.1 Penaeus japonicus
TTTACGACCAGTCATGAGATCCAAAACTGGCTTGCATCACAGTCAGCTCTTAAGAAGATAACTCGGCATCAGTGGAAATGAGTAACCAGCCCAAAGGGCCATAAGCAGCAGCTATTCAGCTAAGAAATGCTCACCTCACCCTTTCAAACATTGGCATGAAGCTCATCGCTGGTAAGTTTCTTTATAAGTGGTGAAACGTACCACTGTTACCATACAGTTGGAGATAAAGGAGGGCATACGCGGTTGGATGACAAAAAGTAATCTTAACCATTGACCAGGTAGCAGTATTGGCAAGAATGGATATTGGTCACACGGTTCATCCATGGGTGGTTTAACGGCTGCGAAGAATGTCAACCATACGGTGAAAAAGGAAGTTTTCTCAATTCAGTAACTGATTAGCAATAAAAATCAATTGTGTTGGTCCTACGAAGCCAAATATGTATAGCTATAGCTCCTCCGTGTGTATCGCTCAGCAAGACCCTGATATAACAGCTCATCAAGGAAGCTAATTACTATTTAACCTGCGTTCTTGTTTTGTAATTCACACAAACCCATTGACAAATTGTCAACACAGGGTACAAATTACCGAAAGGTATGGCAGTTTCTTTCAAAAATGTTCAGGTGTATTTTAATGATTGTAGATGATATATGCACTTCCATTTTCTTATGCGACCCCTTCTTTATTTCTTATCAAAGTATTCATATCATCTATCTCCAAATATAGGATATACATATGTACATCATCTATCCATCCACACACACACATATACACACACCTGTGTAGGTGTGTGTGTGTGTGTGTGTGTGTGGAGATAGGTAGATGGATAGAAAAAATGATTAAAAGATAATTATAGATACATGTACTTACTGATTTGTACACACACACACACACACACACACACACACACACACACACATAATATATATATATATATAGATATATATATATATATATATATATATATATATATTTATATATATGTAGTTAGAGGGTGTTTAATATATATATAGATATATATTATATATATATATATATATATGTATATATATATATATAGGGGGGAGGGGGGAACAGGCCACCGCATGGATTGGTCAGCTGGCCGCATTGTTTCCTTCCACCGGTGTCCACTCCCGCAGAAGGTTGGAATTGTCCCTCATCAACAGGCTTCCTAATCTCAACCTTAACAGTGTTTTTCTCCTGCCTCCAATCCTGCCTATACCTATTGCCTCACCATTTCCCCCTTATATGCCTGCTTCTCTTCTTTCTCCTCATTCCTGGAGAGGTAAGCTGGTAGTCGATGCTATGGTCGCATCGGCGTATAGATGGGGTTGGAGATTGGGTTGTCGCACACCACATACACACAAACACACATAATGTATATTTGTATAGTACATGGGGTATATCTATCTATCAATACTATCTAGCGATCGATCTATCTTTCTAGCTATTTTATAGATATTTATAGATTTAAAGAATATAGATATATAATAGATATAGATAAATTGATGTTTATATTATATGCATTGGTTGTTGGGGGAGGGGGGGGGGTGTTGGTGGGTGGTGTATGGATTATATAATATATATATATAATAGAGTTATATAGATATATATATATTATAGAGATATATATCTATATAATATATATATATATAATGTCTGTATATAAATAGATATATATAAATTTATATATTATAGATAGATATATATATATATATATATAATATAAGATATTAGATATATATATATAGAAGATAAATATCTATATATATTATTGAGATATGTATTATGTATACAAGGTGTTTAGAGATTTATATATAGATAATATATTTATATATATAATAGATATTAATATATATAGAATTTATAATGTAATAGATATATAAGATATTATATATATATATATATACATATATATATTTAGGTATCGATCTATCTAACTCTCTCTTCTCTCTCGCTCTCTGCTCCTCTCTCTTCTCTCTCTCCTCGCTCATCTCGCTCTCTTCTCTCTCGCTAATTTATATAGCTATATTATATATATAGATATATATATAATAATGAGAGAGATAGTTTGTGTGTGTGGTTGGGGTGGGTGCTGTGTGGGGGGGGACGGTGTGTGGAGGGTGGGTTGTGTGGTAGATATATATAGATATATATATATATATATAATATATATAATATAGATAGATAGATAGTTATATTTTGGTGTGGGGTGTGGTGTGGTGTGTGGGTGGGTAGATGTATATATAGATATATATGATATATATTATGGGGTGGGGGGGTGGGGGGGGGGGGGGGGGGGGTGTGCTGGCGGGTGGGGGGTTGTGGGGGGGGGGGGGGGGTTGAGATAGAGATATAATTGATATATAATAAGTGTGAATTGATATTTTAGATATAGAGATATATTAATATATTTATTATATTCTTTCAGACTTACTATATAGTATTGATTAGAGTGTTTTATATTTATATTTTACAGAAGATACATTGATAGTTTTTTGA
>NW_028234419.1:2194893-2197393 GCF_977035675.1 Penaeus japonicus
GTCAATTAATATCAATATTCTATTTTCGTCACCTTTATCTTTTTATCAGTAAAGTTATTATTGCTATTATATATTATTATTTATAATTATTATCATCATCATCATATCCTTTTTTCATTTCTTTGTTTTCATTCCTTCTACTCAGATTTTTGGTTCAAGATTCTAATTTTGCTCTACAGGGATTTCCTCAAAATATTCTCAAACCCAACTTTTTCATTCGTCGGTCTATGATTTGAGCTTCAGGGTGAGATACTAATGTAACAGCCATATGATTAAATTTCTACTATTATCCAATTAGTTGTTATATGACTATTTCGAGGCAGAGGGAAAGATAAAGAGACTGTGACGCCTTGCTTGTAATAGCTGAAGCGGTTGCGAATATTATGAAATACTGCAAACTGTTTACCGATTTTGTAGAATCGGTTAGGAATGTGGACACTGACATAGGTTTGATGCCTTGTAGATGGATTGACACGATCACTTTTTTTTCTTCTCCTGATGCAAAATTAAAGGCATTGTCTTTTCTGAATTATTTGACCAATTGAAGGTGATCTATGATCTAATGACCATTTCTGAAACTAAGAAGCTTCCTTGCTTAATTTTCTCTTAACCTTTTGGTAATTCATTTGTGCTCACTGCTATAACATTGTTTTGATACAATTAAAAAGTCTCCAGTTCTTTGGTATATAATTTGAAAAATTAGAACCCAAGTCAACATCTATTACGGTTCTCAAATGCAGATAGACAAACGCCCTATCATAATTATCATTATTCGATTTTGTAAAAAAAAAAAAAAAAAAAAAAGAAAAAAAAAAAGAAAGAAATAAAAAAAAAAAAAAAAAAAAAAAAAAAATATATATATATATATACATATATATATGTATATATATCATAGATATATACATATACATATATATGTCTATATATATATATATATATTAGAGATGAGAGAGAGAGGAGAGAGAGGAAAGAGAGAGAAAGAGAGACAGAGAGAAGAGGAGAGAGACAGAGAGAGAGAGAGAGAGAGAGAGAAAGATATGAGTGGAGGTTAGGAGAAGAGAAGGACAGAGGGAGAAGAGAGAGAGAGAGTGACTATCTATGTTGTATATATATATATATATAAATATATATATATATATTTAAAAAAGAAAAATATATATATAATATATATATATATATATATATATATATATATATATATATAGAGAGAGAGAGAGAGAGAGAGGAGGTGGGGAAAGGGGAAATGGAAGAAAGGAAATAAAAGAGAGAGAGAGAGAGAGAGAGAGAGAGAGACATATATATGTGTATATATCATAGATATATACATATACATATATATGTATATATATATATATATATATATATATATATATATATATATATATATATATATATGTATGTATGTATATGTATATATATGTATATATATATACATATATTTTTTTTCTTTTTTTCTTTTTTTTCGAATAATGATAATTATGATAGGGCGTTTGCCTATCTGCACTTATCTTAAGAGTATATAGTTATTGCCAACATCCATTATATCATTATATGCCACTGGTGATAATCTTATCAATATTGCGATCAAGGAAAACATGTGAATATATGTTAATTCATTATCTCTGACAGTATGCATGTGCTAAACGTACATGAACACATAGCCTGCGACCCAATACTTTAGTCACTAAGGGGGCAAACAAGGTCAAGACTAATGCTGTGTTATTCCATTCTCAACAGTGCCGTGAAGTACTCAAGCAAACTCGGGGAGAGATAACCAACAATGGCCTGGGTGTGAATGGCAGAAAAAAAAAAAAAAAAAAAAAAAAAAACACCCCCCCCCCCCCCCCCCCAAAACAAAAAAACACACAACCACACACAAAACAAAAAAAAAACACAAAAAACACCAAAACAAAAAAAAAAAAAACAACACAACAAACAAAAAAAAACAACCCCCCCCCCCCCCCCCCCACCACACAAAAAAAAAAAAACACACAAAACAAAAAAAAAAAAAAATAGTGCGATAAGGGGGGGGGTACCGTCCCAACTCAAGATCAAAGCAGCCGATCCGATGACGTTTACCTGCTCCGAATTTGCCTTTTCTAGAGGCAATGACTCTTACTGCATGATAATCTCCTGGAAAAATAAGGGAAAGAAGGATAAGAAGGATAAAAAGGAAAATAACGGAAAAGGGAAGACAGTTAAGAAGGGGAGAAAAAATAACCGAAAGAGAAAGAGACCGTTAAGAAAAAGGTTAACAAAACGAACCGGTCGTAAGGATGAGGGTAAAAGAGCCGTGAGCCGAGGAAGGGATGAAAGGAGCTTGGCCGGTGGAAATGAGGAGGAAGCGGCTCTGGGCCAACTCAGCGGCCCACTCGGCCTCCTTCTGAGACGCTACAAGCGAGAGGGAAAGCAGGTCAAAGCAGGTGACGGCAAGGGGAGCGGAAAGGAGGGTCGGGGCAACAAGAATGAGACAGAGGAGGTTGATGAAAAAGAAAGAGAG
>NW_028234419.1:2219893-2222393 GCF_977035675.1 Penaeus japonicus
TGTGTGTGTGTGTGTGTACACACACACACACACACACACACACATATATATATATATATATATATATATATATATATATATATATATATATATATATATATATACATGCGCGCGTGCGTGTGTGTGTGTGTGTGTGTGTGCAAATATAGATAGAGACATTTCTTAACAAGAACAATATCACCACCATTTTCAGGAATCACATCTTTAATATTTAAACATATTGACACATCAAATTTTACCACTCTATTCTAACGCATATTTCAATTACTGGTAGTCGTGTTTGGATTAATCTATGGTTATTTTATTTCTATAAAGAATATATCTGAATAATGTTGATGCTTTACATATTGTGTGTGAGTGTGGTTGCGTGCGTGCGGGGTACGTGTGTTCAGAAAAGTACAAAACCGTTTGTAGGCCTAAATTTGGAAACGTGGATTGCAATTTGTTTGTTTTGTTGTAAGCGGCGTCTCCTCGTGGGTCGAGGCTGGGCACTTCGGGAGGGCGGACGCTGGTTTGTTTCTTTTGGAAAGGATTTCGATTTTTTTGATTTTGTCACTTTTACTCAGCAGTGCAGCTCCTTATCATTAATAGAGTATTGTGGTGCATTATGATGTCTTGTGTGTCTCCAGCAATGATGATAGAGGTGTAATATCAAACTTATATTTAAGGGAATGGAGTGTGAATTTTCCTTATGCCTTATGAGGTATTGTTAACATGTTTTTAGGTTGTTTCCACACATTTGGATACAGATTGTCAGCATATATTTGGTATAAACCTGCAAGTGGCGCTGGTGAGGGCCTTGGTGTCCGAGGCCTTCCTGAAGGCAACCAGCGGCTTAGGGGCGATTGTTCACCCCCACTGTGACCTCCGGACCCAGAAGGATAAAGTAGAGAAAGCAGCATTCACAAATCTGGCTTATCCTTATCCTGGACAACACGGTAGGTAAGGACCAAATTCAGATCAACACTTGTTGGGGCATTCTCTCAAGAGTCAGCACACGCTGATATAGGCAGGTTCACCTCAGTGCATATAAACTTGGCAAAACATCTTTTTTTCCGGGAACCTAGCTCATCCTTACCGTGTCTTGAAAAATATTTTACATTTTTTTAAACGTTCGAGTTATTAAATATTTAAATTTAATAAGACATACTAAATATATTACAAAGTTATGACAAGTTTATACGAATTATATGGAACAACCGATTATCGTAATGTATGTAAACTTTACTGGTAGCATAATATAATTTTACAAGGAATTACATGCCAGAGAAAACTCATCCTTAGGTCCTGCTTTCACAAGGCGCTCAGAAGCACCCTCAAGTTTTTGGTACAATATTTTGGTTTTCCGAAATCTAAACTGCCTTAATGAATCAACTTTTCGGTACTTAGGATCCCCTAAGCTAATTAAGGTACCTTAAATGCGTTGGTGAATCCTGCCCAAGATTCATACACTGATGGAGTTTCAGCATAGAGAGACTGAAAAGCACCTGGATAACTGTGAAGAGTCTGACATTCTGAAAACTTTGACCTTTGCTGATGACTGTTATTATTGCTGTCATTTTTATCATTATTTTTATCATAACTATTTCTATTACCTTTGTTATTTTCTTTGTCCTTGTACTTGTTTTTATCATTGACATTGTCATCAACCTTTTGTGACCTTTCAATTCTACCCAGTCGAACACTGTTGATGTGTGACTGGATTATAATTTAGTGCAGGTGTCACCCTAGGAGTACTTAAACATTCATAAAAAATGTGAAAAGAAAATATAATTACATTGTATCTTCTCAGACATCCAATATACCATACTGTCTCAATAGATGACCAGGGATACCAACTTTTTTTTACAACTAAGGATTCCATCCTGCCAAACAGACATCATCCTGCCAATGACTTCTGGGGATGGCATTATCTATTTATAGACATCTAAGGATACCATCTTCTTTTCGCACACATCCGGTTGATGTCTTAATCTCATCGCAATTGTCGTGGAGCGACAATATATTAGAGGATGTCGTTCCAGATGTCCAAGAATGCCATTCTCTTTTCTCGAACGTTATCCATCGCAAAAGGTCAAGGGTGCCATCATTTCTACACAAACATGACATCTTTCTACACACACGGCCGTAAGATTCCATAGTTTTTTTTTAAAGACATCTGGTAGTACTATCCATTTTTCCAGTACGTCCTGAGAAGCCATCATCTTTTCACAGATGTTTAGCCATCTGGTTACGTCATGTTCTAAGTCAGATAATCTAAATAAATTAAAAAAAACGAAACGACATAAAGTGATTCGTATATCAAGGATAAAGTATGTCTAATCAATCTGAAACCAAATTAGTCTACTAATATAAAAAAAAATAGCTAAAAATATAAGAAATCATATTCTACAAAAAAAAAAATAAAAACAAACTATCTACAAAAAAAGTTCTAAAAAATTTCTATATATTTCTAATCTAAGAAAGGAAGAATAATAACTAAATAAATGTCAAAACTAAG
>NW_028234419.1:2229893-2232393 GCF_977035675.1 Penaeus japonicus
CACAATCAACTCACACACATCAACACACATATACACACACAACAAACACAAACACACACACACACACACAACACAAAACATCACACAACACACACCAAACACACCCAACACCACACACACACACACACAACCCCACACACCACCACACACACACATCCACACTACACACACACACCCCTTATTGACACACACACACAACACACACACACACACACACACACACACACACACGACACCACAACACACACTCATCTCACAACACACACACCACACACAACACCACACCACACACACACACACACAACACACACTACATTCATCACACACACACAAACACACACACACACACAAACCACACACACACACCACCACTATACACACCGCCTCCACCACTACTGACATACACACACACCCCTACACACACACACACAACAACACACACATACACACATTACACACACAACACGTCACACCCCCCACACACCACCCACACACAATTACACACACAAACCCTAAACTACTACACAAACACACACACCACCACACACACACCCAAAACACACACCCACATACACACACAACATCTCCAGTCACCCTCCACACACCCCCCCACACACCCAAACTCAAAAACAAACAAACAAACACCCAACAACACCACAACACCAACACACCACACACACACACACACACACACACCCTACACATCCTAACCACCCAACACACACCCCTACAAACACACATACACACACACATACACAAACACACATCAACACCCACAACAACTTACATACACACACTCCATACAAACACACTACTCACACAACACACACACATTCACCCACCCACACACACCAACACACCCACACACACCACATATCACCCCATACACACCCCCACATAACCTCACACACCACAGACACACACACACACTCAAAGACACAAAAGCCCACACACACACACACACACCCAGACAACACATACACACTCACATACACTCACCCCGATACCACTCACACAACACACCAAAAACACACACAAAACACCACCCAACACACACACATACACACAACACACACTTACAACACCCACAATACAACACACACACTCAAACACACACTCATACTCCACACACATACAAATCATCACACCCACACACCACACTACACCCCACCATATTATAACACACACCCACACACACACTACACACACACAACAACTCACAATCACACACCACTACACACACCCACACAAACGAACACACACACACACACACAACACCCACACACACACACACACTCACACCACACATAAACACAACATACAACACACATATTCAACACACCCAACACAGACCCATAACAAACCCAACATCCACAAAAACTTACACACCACACAAAACACGACACAATACACACTCTCACAACACACACCACCACTACAGCAACCCACAAAGTTACACAACACACATCCCACCCCCCTACAACAAACACCCCTCCCCTCACATTATATACAAGCCATCACCCCACCCCTCCCACTCCCCCCCACACACCTTACACACCCCACCCACTCACCCCCACACCAAACACCACACACACAGCCAACACACATGATACACACCACACTCACACCAAATACACACAAACACACCCAACACCCGATCACACACACCACTACATAACACACAACACACACACACTCTACACAACACACCCCACTACTCACACATGATACACACACCTTACACATCCACACAGACACACACACACTCACACACACACACACAGACAAACACTACCACACACACAGACAGACGACAGAGAGACACACAACTACTAACGGCGTCCAGTGACTATACCATGAGGTGACAGCTAAAAATATCCCGACAATCGAAGTCTCACTACAACGGCACACAGACGTGATATAAAATCTCACCACCCACGCACAAAATATCAGTATCACTAACCCGGACTATAAAACAATCTATCAGACTCAGCACGGATGGACGGTTCGGATGAGCGGATACTATACGTCAACTAAACTCTCACTCAAGGCAGAGGACTCATCCCCTACGACTCGTAGCGAGTGTACAAGTCTCTCACTCAATCACTATACAACAAGAGTAATATTCCAGGTGTCACGGATACTGTCACTAGGTGATCATGTCATAGACTGGGGGGTGGGATGGGTGGATACGAGGCTATCTATACTATCTGTCTATAGGGGGGAGGGTGTGTGTATAGGAATTTGTGGATGGGGTAATAAATAAATATCTAATATATTTATATCTCAATATAAAAAAATATAAAACCAATCTATCTATCTATATATATCAAAATAATCATATATACACACCCACGCACAATATAATGTAAATCATACATTAACTAAATCAATACCTATAAATAAAAAATATATAAAAATATATATCTCTAAAAATCAATCTAATAACTATAGAGACAATAAAACCAAAATTAATTAAATACACAATCTCTTAAAATCA
>NW_028234419.1:2254893-2257393 GCF_977035675.1 Penaeus japonicus
TATATATATATATAAATAATATATAATATATATATACATATATATATAATATATATATATTATATATATATATATATATATATATATATATATATATATATATATATATATATATTGGGAAGGGTGAATCCGAGAGACACATTACAGAGAGTCTAAAATGAGGCAGAAAATCAAGAAAAGAGAAGCCCTTATAACTGAGCCTCTCAACCAGAACGGTCTGGCAATATGTCCGGAAAAAACAACCTTCAGTTCCTCTGGACGCCGCGATATACGTGGGAGGGAGGGCTCCTGGGGGAGAGATTGCCTTCGTTATATCAGTCCCATGTTCCCAGGAAGGGAAGGCGGTCGGGACGCCGCTGCTGTCTTGAAAGGGAGGAGTCTCTCTGACCCGGCAACTCACGCTGCCAAGACGGACATGTCTAAGCAGCAGCGGCCACATCTTCGGGCAGGACGTCTACGCCATGCAAGGAGAGGCAAGTAGATTGCACTTTCTGCCATTTAAGTGCATTTGTATCACTGACGGATAATAATGATAATTATACTTGCCATGGTGATTAGAGACAAGGTTTAGTGGAACACTTCGACAACAGAGGATACTAGAATACTATGTTTCATCGTTATAATTTTTTTTTTTCTGCAAGGAA
Organism: Penaeus japonicus; assembly: GCF_977035675.1. Classification (NCBI taxonomy): domain Eukaryota; kingdom Metazoa; phylum Arthropoda; class Malacostraca; order Decapoda; family Penaeidae; genus Penaeus; species Penaeus japonicus. The sequence continues at coordinate 2,255,538 of NW_028234419.1, forward strand.
TGTCACTCCCATTTATAGATCTGAATGATCTATGAATGGGTGTGACCTACGTCTGGTGGGTCATTCTCTTCTCGCTCTCTCCTCCTCTCTTTTCCACCTCTGTAGTGCTGTTTGTGACGAGTCGTCTGGCGTGAGTTAAACAAGGAGTTCTTTCGAAAGGGCGTGGTAGTCTATGCATTACCGTTGCTAGAGTGACATCTCCACCCAAAGAGTCAGGAAAGCAACAGAAATCATGTGGTCAGCGTGCAGAGTGCCAGTGTGTCTGTCAGTGTGCTTGCTGTAAGCGATATCCCACTCTAAAGCAATGCTATTCCGTGCTCTTCAAGAAGACTGCAAATACCGAAACTGCAGGAAAAACTTGCAATCCCTTAGCACCGCATAACTTTTAATCGCGGTGGAAACCTCACGTCGAGCTAATATGGTAAAACAGAGTACATTTATCCCTGACGCAAAAAAGTTAAGAGGAAGCTTTCCAACAATTGTTTCCAATATCTAATTTTCCTTTTATTTAAGATAAAAAATAGACAGGAAATATCATAGTTGATGGGAGAAAACCAGGAGTAAAAGGGAAAGACTAACAAATTAAACAGAAACAGGTAAAGCACACACACACACACACACACACACACACACACACACACACACACACACACACACACACACACACACACACACACACACACGCACACGCATACGCACACGCACACGCACACGCACACGCACACGCACACGCACACGCACACACACGCACACACACACATAGACACACACATATGTGTGTAAATAAATAAATAAATAAATAAATAAATTATATATATATATATATATATATATATATATATATATATATTTATATGTGTGTGTGTGTATAAGTGTAAAAACAGACTTAACCTTACCTCTTCTCCTCAGAATATCTCGTCAAGTCTCCTTGCTCTGATTATAGGTCTTGTATAAAAACCATGAGGCTTAGAATTGGGAGTGTCATATATGGCACACAAACAATCACCTTCATCTGGCGACAACTCTTCAAATGACCGAGACTAAGCTGCCCGCCAGACTAGGATGGAGGATCAAAAGGGGTGTTGCCAGCTTGACCTCGCGCCGGCCCGAGATGGGATGGGCCAGTGGAGGCTGCACCCTCCCTCGCATGGGCCTTCGTGCACGTGGGGGCCTTTCTCTCAGCCCTCCGGTGTGGCAAAGTTATTCCCATAAGGCTGTTAAGTAAGATGTCAAGATATCTGGTTTAGTGAACAGATTTACGTTTATGATTAGTTAAGTATATCTGGTTTGATGCACGCCGTTGCCTTGCCATGGATGTGCATTTGGTTTTCTTAAGCTTTTGGGGATCAGCATTATTCCATTCCCTCGCGATATGCGCTTCGTCATCTTCATCAGAAGAGACATAAATGCGCGACTACCGAATGCCCTGATGTTATTTCATTTACTCATTATGCAGTTTGTACCACGGGTATATAAAGCTTTAACTTTCATAAAGTTAATGAAGTGGACCAGGCTAACATTGAAGCCTTGCAGGACAGCACAGAGAACATATGGTTTTCCACAATACACATTTTGCAATCGATTACACACAGCGGATGCTTTGGTGGAATGGTGATTATTCAAATCTTTTTCCATTCGCCGCAGTAGAAGGCTCTGAAAATCTTGTTAGTTTCAATAATTTAGTTCTCTTAGCCTCCTTGCGTTCCTTATCAGTGCCTCCCGGACCTTTGCAACCTTGAATCAAAGGATGACGTGACGTGAGGATGCAATCCTTGCGATGGACGATTATTTACGTTTTTAGAAAAGAACAGGCAGTCGACCCTAGTGAGCTCCTCCCAGCGGTGTTTCTTGGTGAG
>NW_028234419.1:2302393-2306498 GCF_977035675.1 Penaeus japonicus
CCCCTTGGGAGGAGTGGGTGGAGCATGGGGCACCTCATCAATTGTGAAAGACGTTACTTGTTGTGAAATGTTGTGAAGCATTTTCCAAATTGCGAATCTTCTTTGTAAAGACTCGAGGCTGTTTTGTTGTGTGCGGGAATGTTCGGATCGAAAGTGTGCGTTTTCATCTCTGACTGATTCCAACTATTATGTTGACCTTCATAGTTTTATATACACACACACACACATATATATATATATATATATATATATATATATATATATATATATATATATATATATATATATATATATATATATATATTATATATATATATGTATACATACATATATATATATATATATATATATATATATATATATATATATATATATATATATGTATATATGCATATATATATGCATATATAGAGATACATAGATATAGACACACGCACATATCCAGATCAATCTCGAGTAACAAAGGATGCAACAGGGTTCGTTTCTGCAATGCTCCCCTTTGTGTGTGAAATACTTCTATCCTCTTAGCGTCTCGTGCGCCGTTAATCCTCTTCCACATAATTAGCGGGATTAATGTACTCCCGCGTTTTTCCCTTTTGGGGTTGTAATAGTAAATGGTCGGCTTCTTAAAATCTGTGCTTGGGAAAAATAAGTTTCAGGAAGTGGGTTCATATTTCTGGCTAGATTGCTTTTCTCCAGACACACACACACACACACACACACACACACACACATACATACATATATATATATATATATATATAATATATATATATATATATATTATATATATATATATGTATATATATATATATATATATATATATATTATATATATATACATATACATATATATATACTGTATATATATATATATATATATATATATATATATACTGTATATATATATAATATATATATTATATATTTATATATTTATATATATATATATATATATATATATATACATATATAGTATATACATATATATATATATATATATATAATAATATATATAAATATATATATATATATATATATATATATATATATATATATAATATATATATGTATATGTATATATATATATATATATATATATATATATATATATATATATATATATATAATATATATATAACACCATATATAAATATATATATACATAATATATATATATATATATATATATATTATATATATATATATATATATAAAATGTTATATATAAATAAGTATATATATATATATATATAATATATATATATATATAAATATATATATATATATATATTATATATTATATATATCACTCAAATATATATATATATATATATATATATGTATATATATATATATAAAATCAGATCCATGTATAAATGTTTGTATGTTTCCGGTTTCTTTTCTGTAGGTAAATACAGTATGTATAAATATTATATGAACAATTACACACAGACATACAGTATGTGCAAATAAATCTTAAGAATTGCTTGCTATTATGCACATATGATTTTCAAAATACTTAAATACTTAAAACTAATAGATTTCTGTTATAATGTAATATTTGTTAACGCTAGCCATTAAAATCACCAGTTTTTCCCTGAAATTTATGGCAGTAGATATCCATAAAAAAATAATCCGATTACGTTATTTTGAGTAGTAAACAACATGCAACTACGTAAGTATTGAAAAATGAAAAGAAATGCCGTAGACTTTTATGACGTATTTCGGAAATCCATTCATTACTTTGCCAAAAGGTTTGTATTCATTCTGCCATGATTAATAACACAACAGTCAGAACGGGAACTCGTGAACAACAGTCACTCACAGGCAACCAATACATGTTTCGAAATGGAAGTTCTATGAACACCTGTGTCCAAACGTTGGCTGGTTGTGATACAGTTTGCTTTGGCGGCAGTCGCCTTTGCGTCGAATTACCGGTTTGTGCACAAAGTATGGGGAAAATTTGCATAAACACACACACACACACACAAACACACACACACACATACACACAGAGACACACAGACACACACACACACACACACACACACACACACACACATATATATATATATATATATATATATATATATATATATATATATATATATATATACCTACACATATCTATACACACATATATGCGTTTGTGTTTGTATGTATTATGTATATATATGTGTGTGTGTGTGGTGTGTATGTGTGAGTGTGTGTGTGTGTGTGTATACACACACACACACACACACACACACACACACACACACATACACACATATTATATATATATTATATAAAGAGAGAGAGAGAGAGAGATTTCGATATGCACTCGTATGGAAATCTAATGGTGTGTGTGGTGTGTATTATACAATATATATATATATATATTTATATATATATAATTATATATATATATATGTTATTGGTGTGTGTGTGTTGTGTGTGTGTGTGTGTGATGTGTATGGGTATATATGTGATAATATAATATATATTAATAAGATATATATTATATATATATATATATATATATATATGTCGAGGCACGGACAGGCTCATATTGTAAACGGCCTCCAACATAGATATAGATTGTCTTGAATATTTTAGCTAGCTTTTATATGATTGAGGGTTTGGATTTAGAATTTAAGCAGTGAATGGGTATTATATATTTCTTTTATCACCCTGTATACATGTATATGATGATCGTATATGTACACACACATATATTTTTATATGTATAATATCTAAATATAATATATATATATATATATATATATATATATATATAAATTGATATTGTACAATATAAATATATTTATATATCTATATTATATATATATAATATATATAACATATTCAGGAGATAAAAGAAATAAATACCCATCACTGCTTAATTCTAAAACCTCAACAATAAAAGCTAGCTAAAATATTCAAGACAATCTATAATCGTATGTTGGAGGGGCCCGTTTTCATATTATCTTATAGATATATATAGATATATATATAGATATATATTATATATATATATATATGTATGTATGTAATATATTGTGTTGTGGTGTATTATGTGTGTGGGTGTGGGGTTGGAATGTATGTATATAGAATTCGTGTGGTGTGTGTGTCCCCGAAGCACGTACAGATAGACGCTGCTCGAATGACAAAAAACGAAAAAAAAACAAAATAAAATAAAACTTATTTCCAGCCTCTGTCGTTGTTTAAAGGGGAAAAAATCAAATCAACGAAAGCGTAATAAAAATAGGTGAGCAGTCCATGTTCTAGGCGGATGTAATTGTGTTTATTTTTTATCAAAATTAATATCCAAGAAATCTTATCGGCGCAAGGTCTCTCTGGGAAATTATTATTAGCATGCAGACTGCAGTGCTCTCATGTCTGCATTATTGCCAGGACTCGGCGGGGAAATATCAATTACCTGATCCGAATTTACTTCAGTTCCCAATAATCCCGACTGATGAAAAACCGGAGTTTAAATACGGCAGCTTATTAGAAACGAGGATGCAGTTTTGGGATCCAGTGCCAGTCGCTGCTCGGGACCGATTCCTCATTCCGCGTTTTAGAAAAGGATGTTTGAGCTTTATTATTTCCTGATTACTTTATAATACTGATATTATTACTGTTATCATTACTATCATTGCCATGATAAATGTAGTTATTCTGGTCAGTGTTTTGTTATTGTTATCATCCTTATTGTTATTATCATCATCGTTATTATTATCATAACTGTTATTGTTATGGTTATTGTCATTATTCTATCCCTGGTATTATGATTATTATCGCTATCATCATTATTGATACGTTCTTTTTATCATTATTATTGTTGTTGTTATTATCATGGTTATTTTCATAACTTAACCATGATTACTGATGATACTACCACTGCTTTAGGATGGACCTGTAATTCCATTATTTTCATAATGGCTTGGTATTACTGTTATCACCTTTTCCATTATCATACCTTTATCAGTGATAATGATTATTATGTTGTTAGTGGTACTGACGAAAAATCATTATCATCAACATAATTATCATTATCAGTATCATTATCATTATTATCATCATCATTTGTAGTCATAGTCGTAGTATGCTATACCCT
>NW_028234419.1:2319098-2321598 GCF_977035675.1 Penaeus japonicus
AGTGGCAAAAAATGTATATGCACCCGTATCAGACATTCTGGAAAAAAAGGAAATGAGCCATATCGGTGACCAAAAAATCAGCACACCCAAAAAGTGTGAAGGGGCATGCCCACTAGAAAACATAATTCAGAAAATGTATGAAGAATTAAATTACTTCAAGATTCAATGTTTGAGGGATATACAAATATTGAAAGATGAAATTCATGAATTAAAACAAGAGCAAAATGAAAAACCTAAAGAAAAAAAGGTAACTCAGGCTACTGAATTGGAAACAGAAAAGGCTGTACAGGACACTAAAAATGTAAAAGTAAAGTCAAAGAAGAAACAAGAAAATCCAAGAGGTGAGCAAAATAAAGTAAATCAGGAAGAAGAAAAAAAAGCTGTTTTCTGAAATAGTAAGGCAAAAATTGGATAAACAGACCAAGAATATTCTAGATAATGATATTTCAGACACTGAACAACCCCAAAAAGATGATGAGGCTGACTGGAAGATTGTAGGCGACAAAAAGAAGCAACCAAAACCAAAACAACCTACAAAAGAAAAGTCTGAGAAGAAAAATGAAAATACATTCAGAGCAAATAGGCTCTTTATATACAATCTAGAAGAAAAAGAAGAAAATGATCCTGAAATCAGGAAAACAAATGATATGAAAATGATTAATGATATCATAACAAAATTGAACCTCAATGAAATTATCAAAGTTGAGAGTGCCTTTAGAGAGGCTTTGAGACCAAGGCCAATTAAGGTCAAATTAGAAAATGAAAAACAGAAATGGAAACTGATTGGAAAGAATATGAAACTAAAGGAAATTGATGAATATAAAGAATCAAAGATCAACAATTATTCAATGATAGCTCTTACAGAAACTCATCTGAATGAAGACATAAAAATGAAGAAATTAAAATTAATAACTATGAGCTAATAAGGAAAGATAGAAATAAGAAAAGCAGAGGAGGAGTAGCTCTTTATATCAGGAAAGAATTAGCAACTAGAATGGATACTGCAATAGAATACTCTAATAATACAGTAGAAGTACTAGGGGTATTGACAAAAGATACAAAAGAGCTATACATTATTTTATACAGACCTCCTGGAACAACAGAAACACCTTTCAATGAATCACTAGGCATTGTTAGTAATTACATTGTCAATACAAGGGAAATTGAAGCTATTATTATACTTGGCGATTTTAATTTCCCCTTTATCGATTGGGAAACAAAGAAAATAAAGATAGGAGCAAATGCCACTAAAGATGAAAAACAATAAGCGAGAATGCTTTCAGATTTTACCTTAACAAAATCATCAATATTCCAACAAGGGAAGAAAATATACTGGACCTTGTTTTCATTACTATAGGGGAAGATGTACACAACATATCATCAACTTATACAGCCCAATCGGACCACAAAATAATTGAAATCACAATGAATAAGTTAAATAATCAGAAAAGTAGTAAAAAACAGATAGCCGAAGCAGAAAAGAGTCTCAGATCTTTAAACTTTAGCCATAATCAAATAGATTGAAAAAAAATAAATGCAACACTAGAAAAGTCACTGAAAGATATTGACGTCCTCTTAACACCAAATCATATACTAGAGAAACTTTATAATGCATTTAAAGATGTTTGTAGAATGCTTGTACCCCCCAAAACAACAGAAACAAGAATATTATACCAAGAGATCGAAGGATCATGTTAAGAAACAAAAGAAAATAAGGTTAACAAATTTATAAAAACAACAGATCAGATCAAGAGAGAAAGGATCAAAGCAGAGATAAGGCTATTGGAAACTAAATTTAAAAAAGTCTATAAGTAACCAAACAGCAGCCGAAGAAAAAAGAGCTGTGGAAGCTATAAAACAAAATGCAAAATATTTTTTCTCTTATGCAAACAATAGGTTAAAGAGAACAAATTGGGCCTAAACTCTCCCAAGAATAGAAAAAATAATATCAGACCCACAACATTTTAGTATTATCAGTAACGAAGATGAATGTCTCACTGACTTCATATTCAATGAAAAAGATATTCTTGAAGCAGTAAGTGAAATATCAACAAACTCAGTAGCTGGGCCAGATGAAATCCCAGCAATCTTTTTAAAAAAACTGCAAAGAAACCATAGCAAAGCCACTGGCTTCGCTATGTCTTTGGACATGGGGATTATCCCCAGTTTACTGAAAGAGGGTATTATAATCCCAATATATAAAGGTGGAAACAAAGGTCAGGCCAAAAATTATAGACCAGTAGCACTAACATCTCATATAATAAAAATATTTGAAAGGGTAGTGAGGAAAAAAATTGTTCAGTTTTTAGAAAAAGAAAACAAGATAAACCCTGGGCAACATGGATTCAGAAGTGGTAGATCTTGTTTATCACAGATCCTGACACACTTCGAACACATACTAAGGGACCTAACTGAAAATAGAGAAGTTGATGTAATATACCTAGACTTTGCAAAAGCTTTTGACAAAGTAGATCACAACATTCTGCTACATAAGATTAAA
>NW_028234419.1:2336598-2341598 GCF_977035675.1 Penaeus japonicus
GCGTAACAAAAGACGATTCCGAGCTTCTTGTTTCTTATGCCTGAATGCCTTTTAAATGCCTCGCGTTGTGACTGGGACTGTTTCCACTCTCTTGTTTCGGGAAAGTAACTCAGGAACAGCAAGTTTATTTAACGAAAATTTGTTATGGGTTTGTTCTTATTTAAGGATTCATTTAAAAGGTTTTTAATGACAGTTTTTGATGTTTTCTTTCTCTCTGTTTCTTCTTATCACTACAACTTATTCATCATCATAAATTTGCCGGGCGTAAAGCTAATCTAATGAGACTATATCATTTAAGTCTTCCTCGCAGTTTTTTTTTTTTTTTCTTCTTCTTCTTCTTCCCTCTCCCTTCCTCTCTTTTTATGTGCAGTTTTTCTTTCTAGTTCCTACCAAACCGACTGGTTTGATTATGCATGAGGAAAAGTGACTCTATAGTTCCTTGTGCCCGAATACCTACGATGTTTCTAAGCAGTTTAATTATTTCTAAATAAAAAAAGTCTGGACTAAATTTGATTTTGAAAGATTGTGTAAGTGTTTTCTTCTTCATGTCTTGGCTTCTTTCTTTCTCCACCTGGAGGAAATCTTATCACAGAATACACCATACTTTCGCGGGTGACAACAGCGCAGTGACTTACAGGCAGTCAGAAGGGCAAGGGCGCAGCTGAAAAATGGTTCCTGATTATATCGAAAGGGCTCCCGCAAATATTCACCCCCCCCCTCCCCCTCCCAAGTGCACGCCCCTGGAGCAGAGGTTGATAAATGGAGGAAGACCTCTGGGGATGAGCCATGAAGATGACGAAGAGGGCGGCGGTCGGAGTGCGCCCTTTATGTCATCAGATAATACCATCATCTGTGCAATTTTGTCAAAGTGGAATACTTAAAGGTGAAAAATCAAGTCATTTGCATACGGGTTCTCTTTCATTCCAGTCGCCAGGCATAAAGTATACCAAAAGTATGTTAAAAGCCATGGTTCTTTATAGAGTCACAGAACCTAAAGGTAATAACGACAAAATGGTATTTTTAGTAATAGTGATAATGGTATTGATAGTAATAATAGTAATAATGATAATATCAACAGAACCCAAAAAGCATTTTGATGTCAGGATGGTTTTACCCGATTTGAAAGTATTTTGATGTTCTGAATCTGCTTTTTCTTTTTCTAAATTTTCTGAAAAACGACATTGTTTATATATTAAATTCAGCACAAAAGTTCATAACGAGTTGTATACTGTTTTATCAAAAGTAATCTAATTCCACATGCCCGAGGAAGAATATGTATCTCGGTCTATACCGAAAAAAGATTTGTAAAATGATAGTGTCTGATGGGAGATAATTGTGTGACAAGAAGCGTGGAAAGGAGGGATAGAATAGTATACGTGATGGAGTGTATGTTATGTATGATGTGTATACAGCGTGACAAAGAATGGTAATAACATAACCTGAGGCCGGGAATTTCACCACGTGCAAAGGATTTCAATTAAGACTATCCTTATAAAATATTAACTTTTTAATAAGCAAGTTCGTATCAAAAAACTTATTCATACAGACAAACGAACTTTGTCAATAGGTTACTTCTGACAAGATTCTCGGATTCACAAGGTGATTTGTAAATGTGTAGGAATTTCAATAAAAATGAGAGCACCAATTCAGAAGTCCTACCGGACTTATAGTTATCATTTCACGACCTTCAGGCTATAACACAGTAGATCCAATCCGAGTCACAAAATATAAAAAGAGAGGAGTGAACAACCCAATCCGGGGCGTCTCCTTCCTTCCTTTCCTGGAGGAAGGTTGAGTATTTGAACCCAGGTCACCAAGGAAGGCTAAGACAAGGGGTGCATCTTACGTATTTTAAAGTTCCTTTATAAGCATTTCTTGGCAGAAATACTCTTATACACCCCTTAGAATATTGTGTGGCAATAAATTATGACCCTTAAAACCCAGAAATATAAATATATAAAGTGTAAAATTTCATATAAAAATTAAGCATAAAAAGAAAACGTCGAGCTATAACTAAATCAGACTTATATAACCAAACTATTCAGGTCAGAATAATTCCTCAACTGGTGCTTCATTCACAAACTTAAAATTAATGGAGGGTTCTTAGTAAAATAAATATTCATGGTTATAAGAGACTCAAAAGGTAAAGGTATATATATAAAAAAAAACGCAAAAGTTCATGTATTTTCAACATATAACTTCAGCTCCCGGGGCATCTGGGGCTTCAGGGCATAAAACAAACCAGCTTCTCCATGCATACATGGATGGCGTGGAATTCAAATATGGCACGAAAACCCGTAGACTTTATACTACCGGAAGATAAGACTCGTAAATATATGAAATTGTTAGGGATATCCACTACTGCAGGATTCAGGTGCAATTTGATCCCCTTAAAGGATTGGTCGCCCAAAATACCTCCAGTTCCCACCGCCCGAAATGGGAATTATTGGATCCATTTTGTGTGCTTCTTGATATTCGGGGTTCGTTCGAATCTCTTCTTGTGCTCAGGGGGAAAGCCACCAGTGAATTCAAGTACAAATGCATTTTAAAGTTCAACAAGCCTGACAAGCAATCAAAAATCAATTGATATTCTAAGATACATAATTTTCTTTATTTCATAATGCACTTCTTGCATATTTCCCTTGCGGTTTGAAAAGAAGCACCTTCAAAAGGAATTTCACTTTCATCAAAGTTGTGTTATGGTGCACCTGATGTTGTTGGCTTGTTACTGGAAGTTTTGTAATGTTGTGACGAACATGCTGATTTGAGTTCTTTGACGGAAACTTAGATTGTGAAAAGTTGAATTAACTTTCTTTGGGGAGTTTAAAATTGAAATTTATCGTGTCCTCAAGAAGAAGTTGCAGAAATGACTCAATTGTCTTTCGCTATGAAATTGGGAGATATAATTAAACTATCAGAATATAAAGATGAAATACGGAAAGAGAGGTCAAATGGCAAGAAAATGCCATGCCGGGTCAGTTCGCCAGAGATACAGATGAGATAGTAGACAGAGAGAAATCCTGACTGTGTCTGAAAAATGGAGACCAAAGAAAGGTCCAGAAGTATTTATCACGCCGGCACAAGAATAAGCAATACGTACTAATCATACCAAACACCTTAGTGGCAAATGAAGAGATTCGCCGACCTGCAGAATGGCCACGAGAAAACGGCCAGTCATATCATATGTGAATGCAACAAATCAACACAAGCGACGTCACGACAACATAGCGCGAATTGTGCAATGGGAGATTTGCAAGCAGTTTGAGTTACCGAGAACTGAGCAGTGGGACAGTCACACACCTGAAGACGCCTCGGGAAATGAGAGCATTGAACTACTCTGGGACTTGGACATTGACGCAGATCAAATAATCGAGCGTATCGTCGTCGAGCTAAAATTTGAGAAAGAGTTCTTTGATCATTTATGTAGCTGCATCAGGAGATACGAGGATAGGACAGGAGGAACGAGAGAAGATCTAAAAATAACAAGACCTGAAAAGAGGAGTTTCACGATTAGGGGCCTTCGAAGAGGGAGTGTCATTCCAGTTGTAGTTGGTGTACTGGAATGGGTAACAAAGGAAGCAGAGAAGAACATAGAGGAAATGGGAATCAGGATCAGGACCTGAGAAAAAAAAATAGCCAGGAATTATAATAACAAGAATAACAACAACAATGATGATAGTGGTAGTCATAATAATAATGATGATGAAATTGATAATAAAAAGGATAATAATGATGATAATTACACTATTCATAATGATGGTTATAATATTAATGCTAATAACAATAATGATGATAATGAGAATAATAATTTTGATAATTATACTGTTATCATTATCATTATCATTATCATTATTATGATGATTATTATTATTATTGTTATTATTATTATTATCAATATCATCAGCATCATAATTATTATTATCTTTATCACTAATATTATTGTTATCTACTGTATCTTTTCATCAGTAGGAGTAGTAGTGTTAAAGATAACAATGGCAGCTCTGAAAATAATAACAATTGTAATGATAATAATAATTACAAAAATGTTGATGGTAATTCTCGTATCAATGATCATCATCAAGGTATACATTAAAATACTTCTGCTATTAAGAAGAAAAGAAAAACACTCGCGTACCCATGTCCACAAGAGGTTAGCAGGACCTTCTTGAAAGAGGCTTAATTTGCATAATATGCGGCCCTCATGACTCAGGAAGACTGGTCTTATTAAAGTTTGTTAAAGGTGGAGACGCAGCACTGGTTGGCTGCTTTACGGCCAGGGTGACAGGATTATGGCCGAGGAGGGGGGGGGGTGCAGGGAGCCAGGGGAGGCGGGAAGAGGGAAAGAGGCGCAGGGAAGTAGGGATCCAGGGGCGAAAGGGGGACAGGGAAAGGAGTGAGGAGGGGCAGGCGCGAGGAAGCAAGGAAGAGGGAGAGAAGGCGAGACGGAGGCAACGAGGGAGAGGAGAGACGGACATGGGAGCAGGAAGTTGAGAGAGGAGAGAGAGAGACGCAAGGAAGTATGGGGAGACAGAGCCAAAAAAAATTGTAAAATGAGATACTTGCGAGATACTTTGCAGCTTGTGAGAGTGGCTCGAAGTGTCAAGTAATAGTAGGGATAGTTGTATTGCCGATATTGGTATGATTATTAATGATGCTGTTTCATGATTATGGATAATGTTGTTTCTGATAACCATTATGATGTATAATATTGTTACACAAGCATGCACGAACTTTCAGTGTATGTATATGCATGTACTTGGTTTTGTGTTAGTGTGTGTTTTCTGTCGTTGGTAGTGTTACATATGTCACTGTGTGTGTGCTTAAGTTTGCACCTTTATGATCGTGACTTCTTGATAATGAAAAGTCGCAATAAATAACAAAAACATTGATGTGTGCACTGTGAATCATATTCTTTGGTGTGTGTGTGTGAGTGTGTGCGTGTTGATTCGTATGAGTGCCTTTATCCCCCCTTCACTGTTCACCCTTTCCCTGCCTAGTTA
>NW_028234419.1:2364098-2369098 GCF_977035675.1 Penaeus japonicus
CACGAAAATGCAACACTCAAGACAAACCTCCCCTCACAGATATAATACGGGACATAAAACTCGCTTTCCCCCGTCATCTAACTCACCTCATGTACCCAGACGTAAACAACCTTGCGTCACGAATTGGGCACCAGACAGAGATCAGTGTTTTAATTGTTGTGCGAAAGGTCACGGTGCCGACTCATGTTATTCGACACCATACTGTCCCTATCATGGCACGCGCTCACACCCTTGGCCTCACTGCTCGGCGTTCCCTGACCAGGTGGATCAAACTTACAAATTGCTCCAGCAACGCCAAGCAAACCGCCATTTTTTAGGGCAAAGCCAAAAACACCCAGACACGGCGACACTACAAGCACAATACCGGTAACACATCACATTGTCTCGACTAGTTGCATCCCTAATGATATCACTCAACCGCCTTTGCTTCCATCTATATTGAATGACAAGCCTGCGTATTTCTTCTTAGACACCGGATTTTCTTGTTCTGTGGTCTCGTTGAATACCTTGCGGAATTTTGAATTATCATTAGATTTGCAACCGAGTCAAACCACCATTTGCGGGATAACAGGAGATAAGGTATCAGCTTTAGGCAGCAAAGTCCTTAACATTTCTCTTGGTAGTGAAATTTTTGCTCACAAGTTTGTCGTAGTAGAATCTAATTTTACTCCGGGACACCTTTTGTTGGGTCATGATTTCTTATACCGTACAGGTATTTCCCTCCACCCTCAGAGTAATAGCATTACTTTTAATGGTCAGAATTACCTGTTAAGGACTCCCTCTTGCCTATGGACGCATGCCGACCCTTTCACACCCGCAATGGCAATCTATGAAGTCACACATGACCATAGTTACACCATGACTACACCTCACTTTCCATCCTCTCCTCCCCACCACCCCCCTACCCCTCCCACCCGCCCTCGCTTCACCTCTCCTCTCGCTGCGCGCACGCCCGCATCACGCAAACCTTGGCGCTCAAAACACGTTGACGACTGTGCGAAATCTTGGACCGCTAATGATAATGCTCCTAAGTTTATAGCTAGTGCTACCACTACTATTCCGGCATTTCATGATCTACTGATAGACGTTTCTTGTCCTTCGGCAAATGGTACTGCTTTGATATTACCTGATAATATACGAGTAAAAGGTTGTGCAACATTACCTTCCTTGTATAATATCACTAATAATAGATGTCAGGTGCATGTATTTAATCTTACCCCGGCCCCATTGACTATTAACGCTGGTGTACCTGTAATATCTTATGAATTCACAGACTTGCCTATCTGCGAATTTGATTTACCTGTTCCCTCCCCTGTTTTTTCTGCAACATCATCTTCCCCTGATGAGCAGAGCTCTGATCATGTTCTAAAGCAAAATTTAGATTTTCATGAAGGATATGATATTTTGAATAACTTATTTAAAGAATTCCCAAGCGTACTGCCAACCAAGGACCGTCCTATCGGGAAAACAACATTGCTTCAACACTCCATTACCCTCGAGCCTGATGCTAAGCCTTCGTACATACCGAGTTATAAGATCCCTCATTCGAAGCGACAGGCCTTGGAAAAGGAAGTTAAAACAATGTTAGACATGAATCTTATTCAACCAAGCAATTCACCCTGGGCCTCTCCCCTCCTCCTTGTTCCAAAGAAGGATAATACTTTCCGCCCAGTGGTCGACTATCGCAAGTTGAATAAAGTAACAGTGCCAGAACCATTCCCAATTCCTAATCTTAGATTGTTGTTGCAAGACATTGGCTCTACTAATAAGATTTTTTCAACTATTGACCTTGCTAAAGGCTTCCTGCAAGTTCCTATGGCTCCTGAAAGCGTGCCATATACGGCTTTCTCGACTCATATGGGACACTTTGAATTTTTAGTATGTCCTTTTGGCCTTCGCAATTCCCCTCTCACATTTAGCAGATTAATGTCACTTTTACTATCAGGATTAATTAATGATCAGGTCCTCGTGTATTTAGATGATATTTTAATTTGTTCACCCTCCCTCTCTGAACACGAGAAGAAATTGCGCCAGGTTTTCAATAGGCTATCAACTGCAGGATTATGTATTCAATCTAACAAGTGTCAGTTCTTCAAGTCTAAGTTAGAATTCTTAGGCCATACCTTGTCATCTAAAGGTATTGCACCTAATGATTCAAAAGTTAAAGCCATTGCCGACTTTCCAACACCTAAGAACCAGAAGGAATTGAAGTCATTTTTAGGCCTTTCAGGTTTTTACAGGCCGTTCACATTCAAGGTTACGGGTCCATCGCGACACCGCTTAACCATCTCCTTAAAAAGGATACTACTTGGCAGTGGACAGACGAGGAAAAAGCCGCATTTACATCTTAAATCGCGACTAATTAAGGCTCCACTCTTAGCCTTCCCCGATTTCAGTTTGCCTTTTGTCCTCACCACTGATGCCTCAAACCTCGGGCTCGGAGCAGTACTCCACCAGAAACATGGCCATTCTGGAAAAACGCAGCCCATTGCTTTTGCAAGTCGCGCCCTCAATTCAGCGGAAAAACGCTATCACACGACGGACCGTGAATTACTCAGTATCACATGGGCCCTCCGTCATTTTCGAGAGCTAATCTTGGGATATCAGATAGAAGTGCACACTGATCATTCCCCCCTCACGTCCATATTTAAGGGTAGGGACCCTCATGGACGACGCGCCCGCGCAATTGAAATTCTTGCAGAGTTTGACGTCACCATTGTTTATTTACCCGGGAAACAAAATGTCGTTGCCGACGCGCTATCACGCGCTCCCCTCTCTGACGATCACAACCTGCCTGAATCTAGCTCCTCGCCCACCTTTGCCTCCCGCAAGGTGAAATTCTCTGACATCGCACCGATCTTGGTAAATACTGCCGCGCCTACCGTTGAATTTCCTTCGGAGGACGAGATCCGGTCTGCACATGTTATTGGTCGCCGTTCCGACCCCATTCATTCTGTTACCGCCCCGGTCTTGGCTGCCCCAGCCGTACCTCCCATGGACCCACCCACGGAGGACGAGATCCGGATAGCGCAACGTGATGATAATCTGTACGGCCCCTTAATTCAAGCTTTAGAAAGGAATGAAAGACCTCCCCCTAGCAGACATGTTCGAGTAAGTCAACTTTACCTCGATGCTAACGGTCTACTTTGCTACAAGTCTCGATATAGGACAAGAAAGCTCAAGGCATCTCGTAAACTTGTAGTTATCCCTGAATCTCTTGAAGGTCGAATCCTTCCTCTTTTCCATGAGTCGAAAGAAGCTGCACACTGTGGTAAGTATAAAGCAATTCACTTAGCTCAGCAACGCTTCTTCTTCCCACACCTTATTAGCAAAGTTGCTAAGCATGTTCAGTCTTGTAAGCAATGCCCGTATTACAAGGGAAATACCAATGACCCAGCCCCTGCATTGAAATATGACATTCCAGACTTTCCTTTCCAGAAAGTCTCTTGCGACACATTGTCAGGTTTTCTACCTTCTCGCAATGGAAATCGTTATATTTTAGTCTTCATTGATAACTTCACTCGTTTTTGTGAACTCGTCCCCGTGCCCAACAAAACAGCAAATGTTGTTGCACATGCTTTTCACGACTTCTGTCATAGACATTCAGCCCCCATGTATTTTTCAACTGATAACGGGACTGAATTTCATAACAAAGTCATGGATAAGCTATGTGATATCATGAATGTAACTCGTGTTAACATTCTCCCTTACCGCCCACAAAGTAATGATATTACAGAAAGGCTCAATTCCTCCATCCTCTCATTAATGAGATCGCTTGTTGATGCGACATCGGACACATGGGATGAATCACTATTGACTATCCAGTCTTGTATTAATAGTACATCCCATTCTTCCTTAGGTGATACCCCACATTTTCTTTTATATGGAATGGATAAAAGACTACCCTATGACCTCTTTGATGAAAGTCAAGTTCCTTCATATAATGATAATTATGCTGAATATCTCCTAAATAGAAACAAGTCCATCTTTCAGATTACAAAGAAGCATTTGACTAATTCCAGAGATAAAATACTGTCATTTCAACACAAAGTGGCCCGCCACAAGGACATTGAAGTTGGAGCACTAGTATTTAGAAAAGTCAACCAACCACTCAATATTAAGTCAAAGCTTGCTCCTATATTTGAAGTTCCATTTAGAGTAATTAGTGTAAAGAACAACAAGGCCTACATTAAATGCATACAGTCAGGTGAACAATCTTGGTCTCATTTCGACGTCCTAAAGCTTGCTCACAAGTACTATTCTCCCCCGGCCGACGAACACTAATTGATTTTTATCCTCCAGACCTTACTACTCTTGGGCTTATCATTCTTCACTTTGTCGTCTGCCGACCGCCATGCTCTACCCCCTAGGCTTCGCGCAGTACCAGGAGCCTTCGTTGAGGACCATGGGCTAGTCTTACCAGTAACAAACAATGTGGAAATCAAAATTTCGCTTCAGTCGATTGCTGATTTCTCCGGCCTGGCTACTTTAACTCAATAACCAACTCGTTGATTTCAGCAACAGCAGGCGAAGTGCTTCCCAGTCTCATTACTCCACATGACTTACGCCCTATTCTCCACAATGTCTCCTCTGCTAATGTTAAGCCTCTTTTTCCTCTAAGGCAACGAATTCAGTTCTACTCTACTCTAAAATCTTACCTCACAATTTCAGGTCTCTCTGTACTTATTCCACTCTCCCCTGAAACTACCTTCAAGGCTTATTTCATTCACCCATTCCCATACAAAACAAATAACACCTTCTTCACTTTGAACACACAACATTCACTCATCCTATAATCCCTTCACGGCCAGTCTATTTCCTTCCCACCAGCAGATTTCTTAGATAACTGTGCAAAGACCACTCCTCGCACATCGTCGCCTCTGGCACTTGACACAAACATGCCATCTTGCTCCAGGGCACTCATTACAAACCATAACATTATAGGTCAGTGCACATTCTCTGAAATCCGTGGTTCGGTTAGGCCGTTTCTTCTCTCATTT
>NW_028234419.1:2394098-2396598 GCF_977035675.1 Penaeus japonicus
ATTATTTTATTATTTTATATATATAATATTTAAAGGGTTTATTATTATATAATTTTTATATTTATATTATATTATATATATATATATATTATAATAATTTTTTTTTAAATTATATACAAATATAATTTAATATAAAATATATAATATTATATTTATATATATATATATGTATATAATATATATATTTAATATATATATTAATTGTAATTTATTATTTTTTGTATAGTATTTGTAATTTTAATTTATTTTATTTAAGATTAAAGAAAAATTTTTAAATAATTTAAAAAATTTAATTTTCCACAACACTCCCCCTATCTATGCTAATCAAATTTTTTTAAATAATAACAAAAAATTTTTAAATAAAATAATTTAAATAATTATTTTAAATAAAAATGTAAATAATAAAAAATATTAATTTTATAAAATTATGTTTAATTACACCACACAAACACCACACCACACACACCCACACACACAACACACCACACACACAAACACCCACACAACAATTATATATTATAATATATATATAATAATATATATAATATATATATATATATATATTATATATTTTTTAATGGTTGGTACTTGCATATTTTTTAAAAATTGGGAAATTGATATCTAAAACTCGAGACTAAACAAAAGATATTAAAGGAGCGCTGTTTAAATAAATACGTAAATAGTGATGGGGAGGAAATAAAATAGGTCAAGGGGGGAAAGGGGGCAGATCAAAAGGGGGGGGAGGAAAAAAAGGAAAAAACAAAGAGGGGGAAAAGAGAAAAGAAGAAGGAGAGAGAAGAGAAGAAAAAAGGGGAAAAGAGAAAACCGGGAAAAGGAAGAACAAAAAAGCGATAAGAGGAGCGGGGAAGGAGGGGAATAAGAACCTTTGACTTTGAAAATTTTTGAGAAAATGATTACGTAATCTCAAAAATGGGAACATATTATCCCACCCCAATCTATCCCCTTTGGGCTCACAATATTTTACAAAACTTACACTTTCAACATTTAAAATATACTAAACAAAGGCTCAATCATAACATATAGAAGCGATATGAGATAAGATTATCACCCTCAGCTGCTAAGTCCTCTCTAGGAAAACCCCATTATTACTAACTTGAAACCTGACGCCTTATAGCTAATTTAAAAAATACGTATTCCCGGGGGAAAATTTAATTTATCAGAAAGTCAAAAAAAAATTGTTTGTATTCATGGGGAAGATGTATCAGAAATTATATTCATCCACATTCAAGTCACAATCGGATATACACAGTCGTCAATTATGAAATCGATGCAAAGTGTTTGTACTTCTTCAAAATTTTCATTACCTGGGCCCTTTCTTTAAAAATTCCATACAGCCGGGGAGTCCCCTTTAAATTTTATTTCTTTTAAATCTGAAGCAACACTTTTATATAATTCCCAAGGTGGTACCTGGTGACCTCCACACCCTACACCTTTTTTCCTTTTAATCCCCCAATATTTATATCCTAACCCAATTCTCATATGCACACGTTTTCCACTTCTTTGCCACATTTTACATAACAGGGAAATCAGAGAATACACCTGTAAACCCCACTGAATTTGGAAAGGTATATAAAGCTTTTACCGGCCTTCTAACTACCCTCCGCATCTTATGCTAATAGGCCAAAAAGGGGGTGTTTTGTATGCTTGCTTTAAAAATGAGATTCATATTCACTCCATCTTCTCCTTGAAGGGGTTTTCCCTATTTTAAAAATTTTGAAGTTTGTGTGTATTATTGGTTTACAAATAGCATAATGTTTAGGGTTACCCTTCTGTCCTTTTTTTCGGCTCCCAAAGCAAAAACTCACGAATGCTTTGTGGGAATGAAAAAACAAAGAAGGATTTTTGCCCATTTTTCAAAGTTTGTTTGTCCTCCCCCGGGGTTGGGGGACCGATAGTTATTTGTTTTTCCCCTTACCTTGTTTACATGGTAACATAATTGTCTTTGAGACTTTTCCTTTCTCATATTTTGCGCAGACTATGACCCAAATAGAGAGAGAGAGAGAGTGGAAAGGAGAGAAAGCAAAAGGGAGAGCAAGAGAGAGAGAGAGAAACTGGAAAGGAGAGAGAGCAAAAGGAGAGCGAGAGAGAGAAAGCGAGGAAGGGGGAGAGAGAGGGAGAGCGAGAGGGAGAAAACAGAGAGGGAGAGAGAGAGAGAGAGAGAGAGAGAAGAGACAGAGAGAGAGAAGAGAGAGAGAGACAGAGATAGATAGAGAGAGAGAGAAAAAGAGAGAGAGAGAGAAAAGGAGAGAGAGAGAGAAAAGGAGAGAGAGAGAAAAGAAGAAAGAGAGAGAGAAAAGGAGAGAGAGAGAGAGAGAAGGACAGAGAGAGAGAAAAGGAGAGAGAGAGAGAAACGGAGAGAGAGAGAGAGAGAGAGAGAGAGAGAGAGAGAGAGAGAGAGAGAGAGAGAGAGAGAGAGAGAGAGAGAGAGAGAGAGAGAGAGAGAGAGAGAAAGAGAAAGAGAGAGAGGAAAGTGAAAGAG
>NW_028234419.1:2434098-2436598 GCF_977035675.1 Penaeus japonicus
AATGCCAGAGCTGAAGCTTCAACACAGGTAACACCTAAACGAAGCTCTAAAAAAAAAAAAAAAAAAAAAAAAATCGATCCCAACCGCCACTGGGAAAACACAGCTCAGCAGCAGGTGCAGGATGCCTCTGCCCTTCCTACTGCCCCCCCTCCCCGTTCTCCAGTAGTGTCACCAGTGGTCATCAATAATTATGCAGAGATCACAAAAACTACACGAGAAATTAGTAAGCAGATAGACACCCAAACCGTCGAGGGGAGCCGATCGTCCCGACACACTATCTCTATATCACCGGTTGCCACCCCGACACAAATGAAGAGGATATAGAAGAACATCTTTCAGAAAAAAATGAAAATATATCTAGTGTAAAAGCTCACATGACAATAATGACACATAGATACTATACAAGTTTCACAGTAACAGTTATGGGCAAAGACATAAAGCCTAAACTATTTAAAAACTCAGATGCGTTCCCAGACAACGTCAAAGTGTTCCTAAACAGAAACAAGAACAAAAACGATCAGAATGTTTGACCGCGCAACACCATCAGCACGGCCGGTGATTAGGTCGCAGAACATCTTCAAAATAGAACATATAAACGTACAGTCTCTCCTCGGTCACTTTGAAGAAATTGTATTGTTAGTAAAGGAGAGAAATGTAGACATACTCTGTGTTAGTGAAACATGGCTCCACCAGGAAATATTAAGTAACTTTATCAACATTCCAAATTATCAAATTTATCGATGTGATGCAGGTCGAGGAGGTGGAGTATGCATGTTTGTAAGGGATACCCTTAAGTCAAATATGATATCAACTACAACAGTTAATCATACTACCGTAGAAGATATCTGGGTTACCGTACAAAGCAACATGCTTCCCTCCTTCATTATTGGCACCGTCTATAGGCATCCCTATCCAAAATCTGAATCTTTTGAATATCTTGAAAAGGTTTTTAGAGATATGTCCTTAAAAAAGAAATCACTTTTTATCTTAGGTGACCTAAATGATGATTTAAGTAAACCAAATGATAAGTTAGCAAAGTTAATCAAGAAAAATAAACTAGAACAAGTGATAAATAAACCTACAAGGATCACAAAAAACAACTCCATACAGACGTCATTCCATTTCTTGTTGCTGACCATGAACTTATTACGATGACGTTGAATATAAAAAACAAAGCGACTTTTCGTGACTTTAATCACTATGACCGTCAGTCATTATGCGAGCTAATGATATCTAAAGAACCAACTCTATTAGATATTTTATCAGCAGACAATGTAGATACCCAGGTAACCATCCTTACGGAAGTGATAAAAAGCAGCATAGATGCCTCTGCTCCCTATGTGACAAGAATCGTCAGACGTCCCCCTGCTCCATGGATAAATGACGACATCAAGAGAGCCATTGCCGATAGGAATAATTCCCAACAAGCGCTCAAAGGAAATAGATTTGAGCCCGCCCTTCAGGCAATTTATAAAGTAAGAAAGAAAAATGTTAAATCATTAATTCATTCGGCAAAGACTAACTATTTCAGAAATAAATTCGCTGAACATGAAAACAATTCTAGTAAAACATGGAAAATTGTTAAAACATTAGTGCATAACAAACAACACACAGATGATTACACAAATTCTACACATAACCCCGACCATTTTAATAACTTCTTCGCACAATTGGGAAAACTAACTTATGAACAAACAATTGCCTCCAAATTGCATTAAAACACAGATCAGGCAAGGCTCATAACTGATGTTTTCAGACCACAACCAGTAGACGTAGAAACTATTATCCTAATAAGATAAATGCGGTGGGAGCAGACGGCATTGCTTTGCGCTTTATTAAGGATAGTCTACCTGTAATCGCATTTTATATAACGATCATCATTAACACCTCTGATTACTGGTGTTTTTCCGTCGCTTTGGAAACATGGAATTGTAACACCAATTTTCAAGTCTTGGGATATAGACGACATGAATAATTATCGCCCTATCACAATACTCCCAGTACTATCAAAGGTTCTTCAAAAAGCAGTAGCAAATCAATTGATGAATTTCCTGGAGACCAATAAATTATTCTCTAAAACTCAACATGGCTTTAGAAATAAGTTATCCACTGAAACAGCGTTGTTACAGATTACTGACCAAATTTATAATAACATGGACAACAATAAGGTAAATTTGCTCACTTTGTGCGATCTTTCTAAAGCTTCCGACAGTGTCAACCACAAAATTCTTCATAACAAATTAAGAAACCATAGAACTGATACCCAATGGTTTGACAGCTATCTATATACAAGAACCCAATCGGTAAAAATTAATGAGCATATATCATCACAACAACCGGTCTATTTCGGTGTTCCACAAGGATCTATATTAGGCCCGATCTTATTCACAATTTTCACTAATGATTTATCAACCATAGTCCATAACTACCATCTAATACAATACGCCGATGATTCTCCATTTCTCCATAGTGACTCAGTGAACAACTTAGATGCATTGAT
>NW_028234419.1:2444098-2446598 GCF_977035675.1 Penaeus japonicus
AGGGACACCAGATGAGAGGGTCACTAGAAGAGAGGGACACCAGAAGAAAGGGTCACCAGAGGAGAGGACACCAGAAGAGAGGACACCAGAAGAGAGGGACACCAGAAGAGAGGGACACCAGAAGAGAGTGAAACCAGAAGAGAGGGACACCAGAAGAGAGGGACACCAGAAGAGAGTGAAACCAGAAGAGAGGGACACCAGAAGAGAGGGACACCAGAAGAGAGGGACACCAGAAGAGAGTGAAACCAGAAGAGAGGGACACCAGAAGAGAGGGACACCAGAAGAGAAGGAACCCAAAGTAGATGGACACCAGAAGAGAGGGACACCAGAACAGAGTGACACCAGAAGAGAGGGACACCAGAAGAGAGTGACATCAGATGAGAGGGACACCAGAAGAGAGTGACACCAGAAGAGAGGACACCAGATGAGAGTGACACCAGATGAGAGTGACACCAGAAGAGAGGGACACTAGATGAGAGTGACACCAGAAGAAAGGGACACCAGAAGAGAGGGACACCAGAAGAGAGGACACCAGATGAGAGGGACACCAGATGAGAGTGACACCAGAAGAGAGGGACACCAGAAACCAGAAGAAAGGGTCACCAGAAGAGAGGACGACAGAAGAGAGGACGACAGAAGAGAGGGACACCAGAAGAGAGGAGAGGGACCAGAAGAGAGGGACAACAGAAGAGACCGACACCAGAAGAGAGGGACACCAGAAGAGAGGGACACCAGAAGAGAGGGACACCAGAGAGAGAGAGGACACCAGAGAGAGGACACCAGAGAGAGGGACACCAGAAGAGAGGATAGCAAAGGAGAGGACACCAGAAGAGAAGACGGCAGAAGAGAAGACGACAGACGAGAGGACGACAGAAGAGAGGACGGCAGAAGAGAGGACGACAGAAGAGAGGACGACAGAAGAGAGGGACACCAGAAGAGAGGGACACCAGAAGAGGAACAGAAGAGGACACCAGAAGAGAGTGACACCAGAAGAGAGTGACACCAGAAGAGAGGGACACCAAAGGAGAGGGACACCAGAAGAGAGGGACACCAGAAGAGAGGGACACCAGAAGAGAGGGACACCAGAAGAGAGGGACACCAGAAGAGAGGGACACCAGAAGAGAGGGACACCAGAAGAGAGGGAAACCAGAAGAGAGGGACACCAGAAGAGAGGGACACCAGAAGAGAGTGACACCAGAAGAGAGGGACACCAGAAGAGAGGGAAACCAGAAGAGAGGGACACCAGAAGAGAGGGACACCAGAAGAGAGGGACACCAGATGAGAGGGACACGAGAAGAGAGGGATACCAGAAGAGAGTGACACCAGATGAGAGGGACACCAAAGGAGAGGGACACCAGATGAGAGTGACACCAGAAAAGAGGGAAACCAGAAGAGAGGGACACCAGATGAGAGGGACACGAGAAGAGAGTGACACCAGAAGAGAGTGACACCAGAAGAGAGGGACACCAGATGAGAGGGACACCAGAAGAGAGGGAAACCAAGCGAGAGGGACACCAGAAGAGAGGGGGATCACTAGAAGAGAGGAATACCAGGAGAGAGGGACACCAGATGAGAGGGACACCAGAAGAGAGGGAAACCAGAAGAGAGGGACACCATATGAGAGGGACACCAGAAGAGAGGGAAACCAGATGAGAGGACACCAGAAGAGAGGGACACCAGATGAGAGGGACACCAGAAGAGAGGGAAACAAGAAGAGAGGGACACCAGATGAGAGGACACCAGATGAGAGGACACCAGAAGAGAGGGACACCAGATGAGAGTGACACCAGAAGAGAGGGAAACCAGAAGAGAGGGACACCAGATGAGAGGGACACGAGAAGAGAGTGACACCAGAAGAGAGTGATACCAGAAGAGAGGGACACCAGATGAGAGGGACACCAGAAGAGAGGGAAACCAGAAAAGAGGGACACCAGATGAGAGGGACACCAGAAGAGAGGGACACCAGAAGAGAGGGACACCAGATGAGAGGACACCAGAAGAGAGTGACACCAGAAGAGAGGGAAACCAGAAAAGAGGGACACCAGATGAGAGGGACACCAGAAGAGAGGGACACCAGAAGAGAGGGACACCAGAAGAAAGGACACCAGAAGAGAGGGAAACCAGGAGAGAGGGACACCAGAAGAGAGGGACACCAGATGAGAGGGACATCAGAAGAGAAGGACACCAGAAGAGAGGGACACCAGAAGAGAGGGAAACCAGAAGCGAGTGACACCAGATGAGAGGTAAACCAGATGAGAGGGACACCAGAAGAGAGGGACACCAGATGAGAGGGACATCAGAAGAGAGGGACACCAGAAGAGAGGGAAACCAGATGAGAGGGACACCAGAAGAGAGGGACACCAGAAGAGAGGGACACCAGAAGAAAGGGACACCAGAAGAGAGGGACACCAGAAGAGAGGGACACCAGAAGAGAGGGACACCAGAAGAGAGGGACACCAGAAGAGAGGGACACCAGAAGAGAGGGACACCAGAAGAGAGG
>NW_028234419.1:2459098-2461598 GCF_977035675.1 Penaeus japonicus
ATTATATAAAATAGAAACATAGAATTGGATGCATATGATTATGTCTTTGCTGAAGTGTATGCAAACATATGAAAGAATTGATAGATTGATTGACTAATAGATAGATAAATAAACAGATGATTGGGAGAAAAATAATGATAATGATAATAAAACATTGATTAAATCTTATTGTCATCGTTAATAATATTATAAGTACTATAATCATTAATACTACAACTATTGCCTTTTCATCGTTTGTATTATTGTTATCATTATCACTATCCTCACCATTATCATCACCGTCATTACCATTACTACTGTTTCAATTAATGCTGCTTTTTACATTTCTCAAAAAAAAAAAAAAAAAATAATAATAATAATAATAATAATAATAATAAATAAATGAATAAAAACGGTTATCAAGAGTACGAAAGCAAATTGTTTTAAAAACAAGTTCAAAGAATGTAGGCACAACTCTTCCGAAACATGGAAACTGGTAAATACACTAGTGCCTAAGAAGAAACATCACACAGACATTTGCATATATTACAGTAACAATATAGAACATTTAAATTACTTCTTTGCAGAAGTCGACAGACTCACCTATGAACAGACATCCTCCTCCACATTTCCACAAAACACAACGGGAATAAGGCTCACTGCAAATACTTTCGGACCACAGCCAGTAGAAATAGAAACAACAATACTAACAACAAAACACACGAGAAACAAACTCCGTAGGAGCGGATGGTATCGCCCATCGATTCATAAAGGATGGCCTACGATCTGACAGTTATTATAAATACATCTGTAGTCACAGGTACTTATCCATCAGTCTGGAAACATGGCATCATAACACCTATTGCCAAATCAGAAGATAGAGATGAGATAAACAATTATCGCCCCACTACTCTACTCCCAGTAATGTCGAAAGTTCTTGAGAAAATAGTTGAAAATCAATTATCAACAACCCTGGAAGCAAATAACTTTCTATCTAACACGCAACACGGATTTAGAAGTAAGCTGTCAACCAAAACAGCATTACTGAAAATCACAAATGAAATTCATAGCAACATTTACAATAACTAAATAAACTTACTCACTCTATGTGATTTGTCGAAGGCCTTTGACAGTGTTAACCATGAAATTCTTCTCAACAAACTAAAAAAAAAAAAAAAAATACGGATTTGATAACTAATGGTTTAGAAATCACTTATCCACCAGAATTCAGTCTGTCAAAATACGTGAAAATCTATCATTAAAACAAGAAGTCTCATTTGGTGTTCCACAAGGCTCCATATTAGGCCCAATTTTATTTACTATATTTATTAATGGCTTGTCGACAGTTGCAAAAAACTGTCAGTACGCTGATGACTCTCAGTTTCTTCACGCAGGCTCTGTAAACTATTTAAACGAATTAATAGAAGACACTAAACAGACTCTCACAGAAGCAAAGAGTTACTTTGACAGAAATGGTCTGAAACTGAATCCACAGAAAACACAATTCATTTTCATAGGCAGCCATCAAAACATTGCCAAAATCCCCACATATACAACTATAGAATTCGGGAGTTGCTACATCAAACCAAGCACTTCTGTCAAAAATCTAGGAGTATACATAGACAGATACATGACTTTTGAAACGCATATTGACTACATTTACAAGGAGGTAATGGACACCTTGATATACCACATAAAAGACAAAATCTCTACAGAAACAAGAATCACTGTCGTACAAACACTAGCCCTCAGTATCATTAACTACTGCCTAAACATTAGGGGTTCAACGAGCAAAACACAAATACAAAAAACGCAAAAACTACAACATTTTGCTGCAAGAGTAGCAATAGGAAATGTATATAAATTCGACCATATAACACAGCACATAAACAAACTAAAATGGTTAAAATTCCAAGAAAAATACAAATATGACACAACTATGCTAATCCACAAAATTTTACAAGGAAATTATCCACATTGACTTTTACCCATAAAAACAATAGCCAGTTTAACAGGAGTCGAAACAAGACAAAAAGCATCTCTGTTTGTCAAAAGATCAAATACGAAAACAGGTTCAAGAAATATGCAGATTCGAGGACCAAAAATCTGGAACCATCTGCCACAACATCTTAAAAATATTTCTAATCTAAATACATTTAGAATAAAATTGAGAGAACATCTCCTGAATTATCAATGAACATCAAGCCAAACACGGTATTTCAGTTGCTTGTAATGTTAATATGTTGTCTTTAGTGGCCACACATGTACGTTATATTGACTTTGTTAATATTATGTTACTATGCAATGTAGATACTATATATGTAAATAGAAGGACCATTGTAATTAATGGAATAAAGTATTTTGAATTTGAATTGAATACTAATAACTGTAATCATAAGTATAGCAACATTATCGTTATAAATGATAATATATTGTCATTAATACTACTAATATCATTATCAAAATCTGTGAATGACATAATAACAATTAAAATGGACAGAAAATGAGATTGACAATAACA
>NW_028234419.1:2506598-2514098 GCF_977035675.1 Penaeus japonicus
TGCATCATTATTTTTGCAGAACTTTGTGCAATTAAACAGTAACTGTTGGATATTTACATTAAAAATATGTGTGTATGTATGTATGTATGTGTGTATATGTGTGTAAATGTGTGTGTGTGTGTGTGTGTGTCGATATATATATATATATATATATATATATATATATATATATATATATATATATATGTATATGTATATATAGATAATAATATAATCATTATTGAAGAGTAATATAAACAGAGTTGAGTTTCAATTTGTCAGCTTTTTGATCGAATTCTTGTCCCTCCGAGGCAAATATAACCATAAACACGGCTATTGCTGAAATTGCCTCGCTTGCAATTTTGGAAGTCTTTGATTTGGCAGAAATCAGGAATGTTGCCTGTGCAAGAAATTGTGTTGTCGCAGCTGCTGAAAGAGGCAATTCAATAGGCATTCTATTTTAATAGTTTTTGAAAGAGAGAGAGAGAGGGGAGTGGAATCATTCGAGTAAGAGAGAATGGGGGTATTGGAAAAGAAGAGAGAGAGAGAGATCTATAGAGCGAGAGAAAGAGCAACGGAAAGAGAGAGAGAGAGAGAGAGGTGAGGGAGACCTTTGGAAAAGGTGTATAGACAGCGTGTAGTGGAGTGAAAGAGAGAGAGAGCGCTACTCGGGCAACGAGAAAGGGAGCATTCTCGTATTCTTCTCCCTTGAACTTACTCTCATTTATGCATCCTCTCCTCTCACTTTCACTCACTACATGCGTTTGAGTGTATCAGCTTTGGGCCTCGTGTATCAATATGTTTTATTCCTGACTCTTTTTCGATCTATTTTGGGCCTCTCGGAACCCAAATACTTTGCTCAGAATATCACTAATTGCATCTTCCTTCAGCATTGTTTCTGCGAATCATATATTGACGTTTCTATCTTCATTAATGAATTCCTTGGAAGTTTCGATACACGTGTTTCTCCTCCTCCGTTGTGTGCTTCTTGTCCCGTCTTTCCATTTGATGCCTGGTGTTCCTGCTGGGGGATGGCTGTGTATTTATTTTGTTGTTGTGGCTGTTTGTTTATTTCTTCATCTTCCTCAGGACTTTGTTTGTGTTTTGTTCCAAGAAAAAATCGTGTCTAAAAAGAAAGTGTAGTCGTGTCTCCTTGCAAAGTTTCCGCCCTTTCCTTTCTATTCTTTTCAGTTTCTGCGATTCTTGAGCCTTCTTATTTGCGGTTCGCGAAGGAAAATCCTGCCATGGAATCCCCTCCACAGGAACCTCTCCCCGTGCAGCCACAGAGCAAGGCCGCTGCGCTGTTGATCTGATGTCCGACTCAAACGCTTCTCCTCGCGAACTTCCTTGTCTTGGCCCCACACTCAGTGCAGTGGCTTGCTGATTGGTTTCACTGATGACGGCGATGTCTCTGGGAACTTCTCCTCCTGGCTTTGGCCCTCCAGCTTCCCGGCGCGGCTTCCTGGCTTTCCTTTCCTTCTGGGGTTCTTGAGTTGCAAGAGGGATAGAGACGAGAGAGGCGAGGAGGATAGGTCGATAGAGTCTGGAGGAATATGGGATTGAAGGTTCGGAAGAGAGAGGCAGAGAGAGCACCAACACCATAATCACTATAATCATCACCATGAACATCATCGTCAATCATCAATAGTATCATCTCATCATCATCGTCACCTTCCTCCTCCTCCTCATCATCATCATCATCATCATCATCATCACCATTATCATCACCATTCCCATCATGATCCTCTTCATCACACCCCTAATCCTCATCCCCATCATCACCATCCAAATATTATTATCACTTCCTATCAGATTTCCTCCCCTTTCTGTCGCAGTGTACCCTATAATCCATTCGTGTAACAGCACCTTTTCCCTTTCAAACTAAACGTTTAATTTTTCTGTCATGTTCCTTTTTGTAATATTCCCTCTTTGCTTTTGGTACAAATTATGTAAATCTTTTCGCAGGAATGGATGGCCAAAGCCTGAGATCCATTCACATATTTATCAGCAGCGCAAATGACTATTGGCCCAGAAATTCTCTTGATGAAGATGACGAACCTTAGACTCGTTTCCTGTTCATTTAATATCGTGTAACGAAAATGATTTTCAGATTTTTGTATTTTAAGATTCGTTGAGCACTTACAGTGAATGTGTTTCCATGTGAGCTGGACAAGCCATGCAAATCCTGCATTTCAATTACCATGGATCTTTTATCCTTTTCTGTATTACATTTTTAAGAGTATATATTCATGTATATAATTATGCGCCCTGTCATCAGATACTGTTCGCTCTATTTGAATATTTAGGCGATGTATTTCGCAGAGAATCGAAATGAGAGAGACAAATAGGAACAGAGAAAGAGAAAGAAAGAGAGAGAGGGGGAGAGGGAGAGTGGATGAGTGTGTGTGTGTGTGTGTGTCGGTGTGTTTGTGAGAGAGAGAAAGAGAGAGAGAGAGAGAGAGAGAGAGAGAGAGAGAGAGAGAGAGAGAGAGAGAGAGAAAGAGAGAGAGAGAGAGAAGAGTCAAAATTCTTTATTCTTTTACCATCATCACCTTCATCATCACCACCAGTCATAGCACAATGAAATGGTATAAACATTAACAAAATCAAACACATAGGTAGCAGATTTAGATGGATGGCAAAATAACATCATAAGAAACGAAAATATCTGACCTTGTGTTTGAAGGTCTGATGCCTCTGACTTTTTTTTTCCAAGTATTCAGTTTAAAAACACTGAATATTTTGAGGTACATGACCACGGATTTGCATTTACCTGTTACCTTCTATAATTGTTTTAACATATAATAAGTTAATCTTGTTAAACTCCTATCACTTTCAGGAGTAATGACCAATGAGAATAATCTTCTGTGTGCATATGTCACATTTACATTTTTATTGAACTTTCAATCATTTTAGTGTTTATATGAGGGGTTATATGATCGAATTTCTTTATATTACCTAATGCCTTGCTGCAACAAGCCTCGAATTCTATTATTTTATCTAGAGAGATTTTGGAAATGTTCTGTCGGTTGCCTATTAAGATGCAATATTCAGTTTAAGTCTTTCAATAGGAAAGTATCTCTTTGCGTCTGTGATAGTTTGTTAAATCTTTCTTACCAATTCACTTTAGGCAGTTAATGAAGAAATTGTGAGTCATCGGAGTATTGAATAGAGTTGGTAGCGACCGGAAGACTAGTTGCTGTGTTGATCGTTTTCACGGATTCTGAAGTCTCATGCGTAAGTCATTTCCGATTCCCGAGGTGCCACACTTACACGCTCAAAAGCTTTCGGTAAAGCACATAAGGTGAGTAAACTTATTTGTTCTCTGTGTACGTTATGTACTTCTACATCCATATTGCGTGTTAGAATGATGTTTATTGGTTTCTTAGAATTATATTCTTTGGTACTTTCTCGAAAACTTTTGGATAAGGTGAAAAGGCAATAGATCTTATTCCGTCTCTGTGATAAAAAGAAAAAAAAAAAAAAAAAAGAGAGAGAAAAAAAAACAAAAAAACACCGGGGACTGTAGATGCGATAAAATAACTCAAAACAGTATGCATTTGTAGATATATTATCCTTAATGGCTTTCAGAGCAATACCATTTGATTCTGCAGTTCTCGTCTCACGTAAATGTTATATTAACGGCCACTAGTTGACTGGTTGCCATCTGAACAAATTCGTTGTATGGATCGTCCCAACTATTTTGGGAAATGTGGAGGCGGCAATTATTTTTCAAATGTATTATTTATTGAATTTAGGAATCATTCTGCGTGATATTTCTTATTAGCACTAATCTATTAACCATTCTCCATGGTTCGCCACGCGTTGACGTCACTGGTTCTATTTTGAGAGTTTGGGGCCTCTTATTTCTAGTATTTATGGCTTCTATGATGCCGTTTATCCGTGGACCAGAAGAGCGTCTACCACTGTTGTATTACAAGGAACGGAGACATCTGTTCTGTCTTATTACGTCCGTTGGAATATTAACTTGTCTGTCAAAGTCATGTTCATAAAGTGATGAGAGAGAGGGAGAGAATGCAGTCACTTTCATTTCCACAATTTTCCTTTAACATCATCATTAGGAGCCGTTGGAGGAGCTCGCGTTTTATAAGCATTATCACCAGTTGTTGCAATAATAGATTAATAATACTATTAGTCTCATGATAATAATGAATATCATAATTATTATCATAATCATTATCACTGTTGCTGTTATCACATTCACCATTACCGTCATTTTCATTGTTGTTATCACATGATCTTTATAAGTATCATCATCTGATATTATTAACATTGCTTTCATTATCTTATAAATTTCATTACTATATCACCATTATTATTATTATCATAATTATCATTATCATTATCATTATCATCATCACTAATCATTGTATCATTATTAGCATTGCCATTATGGCCAGTATCATTATCGTTATTACCTTTATTGTTATTATCATTATATTATCATCATGCTATTATTGTTATCATTATCACCATCAACGTCATAAGTAGAAATAGTAGTATTCTTAATATTATAAATCATTATCCATCAAATCCTCCCCTTTCTAATAATAATAATGATATAGCGAAGAATCAAGTCGATAGTGGATGAAATGAATAAGATAATTATACACTCATAGATTCTTTCTCAATAATTATAACAACCACGAGCGGTATGTGCAACATGATAAATTTAGCGAATACTTAATTCGTTTCACGTCCTGCCGCCGCGTATTTGGACCAAACACAGCAGTTCCGACAGTTTCTAGTGTCTAATTAGACGTGTTAATAGGGCGGTGAGGGTAATACTAAACTGGGTCGCCAAGGAAAAGGTCTGAAAAACACACGTAAAGAGAGCATGAACTGATTTTGACTCTGTGGATAACAGTATTAGGAGCAGCAGTAGTACAATCAACGTAACTTGTTTTGTTGCTGCTCAGTGGGTCAGTCTGGCTCTATAGATTTGGTTGTTGTGAATGATACTGGCAGTACTGAAATCAGAAGCTGAAGAGAGGTCAGTGTCGTGAATAACAAGTCAAACTATCGCATGCGTACGATGGATTCTAAATTTTATTTATTTTTTTTTAATTTAAATTCCAAATTTTAATTCCCATCTATTATAACAGAACAGATTCAGCAACTTCATAAACAAAATATCTCAATATTATATACAAACAATATTCCAAAAGTAAAAGTGCCAATGATCATTCAAGCGCATGCCGCTTACATTTCCATCATACAATGATTTTTAAACCAAAAAACGATCAAACACATTGACGGCAATGTTGAAGTTACCTCTCGTCGATCCCAGCATATCCCTCGAATCTGCAACTCAGAATTTGAAGAAACTCAAACAAGCCATTGATCTACAAAATTCTTAAAGAATAGCATACATTCACAGCCAGTCCTCTGACGCACAGTTTAAACACCCCTACTTTGATATCCATTCCATAAAAAACGCAGCCCTAATGCGAGGAACCCCTCATGGCTACGGGTCGTTCTGGGTCATAAACAACGCTTCTCTCCAACAAAAGAAAATCTTGAAGCGCATTGCTCAAATCAGAATCAGATGATGATGATGATGAGGAGGAGGAGGATAATGATCATGATAATGATAATGTTATGGGTAATGATGATATAATGATAACAATATGGATAATGATAGTAATAATAATGAAAATTATAATAATGATAAATCACAGCACTAGACAGTTTTTTCTGATTTTGTCCCGCGTTACCATGCATTGTACTGACTATCTAAGAGTGTTCTAACTTCAAACCGATTAATCCTCCACACTTTCTTACTCAGAGGAAAATTACTCCTTTTCACTTATGCTCATTCGTCCATATCCCTACGTAAGATGAGAAAGAGGGAGAGAAAGAGAGGGAGAGAGAGAGAGAGAGAGCGGAGGAAGGGAGAGAGAGAGAGAAAGGGAGCGAGAAAAGGGGGAGGGAGAGAGACAAAGAGAGAAAGAGAGAGAGAGGAGAGAGAAAACACTGCTGACATTATTTCTGTCTTGTTTCACGGAGGCTGCCACTCACACCGAGATGCAGAACCTGTATTTTCTAGTTGTTGTTTTTTCTAGAACCCTTTCATCTTATTTCGTTTAAAGTTGAATCTATGCCTAACCTTGGTATTAAGAGGTTAACCACAAATGGCTCTTTTTATTTTGTAATCATTTTGAGCTCACATTTGCTCTTTTTATGCATTAGACGTCATTCTAATTCAAGTGAGATAGTTTTACTTTATTTGATTTTCATAATCTTATTAATGAACGATATCCAAGTGAATGCATTTCTCAGGTCTAGCATTTAAAAAGAAAAAAGACACGCAAAGTGTAAGTGGATATGTCCGCTTCTATTCGACACTTAGAGAGACACTTTTCACTTGTCTGATGCCGGAGGCTTGCGTGACAGAAAAAAAATCGCTTATCTAATGACACAGATTTAAGATAAAAACGTTGAGCAAGAGAGATAAAATGAAAGGAAGGAGAGAGAGAGGACGGGAGAAGAGGTGAGAGAGAGAGGGAGAAGGGGTGAAGGGACGAGGAGAGAGAGAGAAAGGAGAAGGTGTGAAGGGACGAGGAGAGAGAGAGAAAGGAGAAGGGGTGAAGGGACGAAAAGAGAGAGAGAGAGGGAAAATCGTGGAAGGGACGTGGAGAGAGAGAGAAAGGAGAAGGGATGAAGGGACGAGGAGAGAGAGAGAAAGCGAGAAGCGGTGAAGGGACGAAAAGAGAGAGAGAGAGGGAAAATCGTGGAAGGGACGTGGAGAGAGAGAGAAAGGAGAAGGGATGAAGGGACGAGGAGAGAGAGAGAAAGCGAGAAGCGGTGAAGGGACGAGAAGAGAGAGAGAAAGGAGAAGGGGTGAAGGGACGAAAAGAGAGAGAGAGAGGGAAAATCGTGGAAGGGACGTGGAGAGAGAGAGAAAGGAGAAGGGATGAAGGGACGAGGAGAGAGAGAGAAAGCGAGAAGCGGTGAAGGGACGAAAAGAGAGAGAGAGAGGGAAAATCGTGGAAGGGACGTGGAGAGAGAGAGAAAGGAGAAGGGGTGAAGGGACGAGGAGAGAGAGAGAAAGGAGAAGGTGTGAAGGGACGAGGAGAGAGAGAGAAAGGAGAAGGGGTGAAGGGACGAAGAGAGAGAGAGGGAGAATCGTGGAAGGGACGTGGAGAGAAAGAGTAAAGAGAGAAATAGACGTCATACCTTTTAAGCGCCTTCCTGAAAGCAATTCCCTTTTGCACTTCCACGAGTCACTTTTGCAGCTGAGACGCTAATGAAAACTGCTCTCGAAAACATGTTGTTCCAAAGTCGCAGGCTAATGAAACCGGATCATATTACTGCAAGTTGCGAAAGCGTTTTAGCAGGAAAAGAATTGGCCTAATTGAGGTTTGATGTTTCATGAGGGAGAGAGGAAAAACTGAAAGGAAGTCAGACGCTCTGCCAGTGTCCCATTTTTCTCTCTTATATATTATATATATTTTTTTATGATTAGAGTGGGAGTTGCAGGAGTACAGTAGCGGGGAG
>NW_028234419.1:2534098-2536598 GCF_977035675.1 Penaeus japonicus
GACGAGCGGCTGCATGCTCGAGCAGGCACTTGTGTCTCGAAATGTCATTCCCAGATATGCTCAAGTGACCCCGCGGGAGCATTGCGTAACGAATGGTACATTTAGTCATAAAAGATGAGCGTGACCACCGAATAGGTCATCGTCGAGGCGGAGTGCGACTGAGCAGGCCGCACGAACCGAGTCGCTCCGCCCAGATCGGAGTCGCCGGGTCACTCCTCACCCAGCCAAGGATCCTTATTTTTTATGCCGCACTTTCGTGAAGATTTTTCATTACTTTTTAGAGGCACTAAAAAAGTTAAACTCTTTTCCGAGCGTTGGGTCACTCCCATATCAAGTCAAGAACCTTTGCTATGGCCTAGTTCCGTATCTCAGTTATCGCTCGAAGCAGTGCAAAGCAAAAGGATTTCTGCGAACCTCCAGGCGCTCCTCTGAAGTCAACCACACGCACCGACGTCGGTGGATCTCTGCTCTTGGTGGAGGCGAAAGGCGAGAGTGAGCTTTTGTCTTTATTTATTCTCTCTCTCTCTCCTTCTTCACTAATCTCTCTCTTGTCGAATTAAAAACCAGGGATTCTAGGTAAAAGACAATTTTATATATTATTTAATATAATATTAGCTTATAAATCTTGCTTCTGTTTTTAATTAATCTACTTTGCAATAAAACAGCCTACTTTATGAACTCGTTTCCTTCGCACTTCATACGAAAGGGAGGGCAGAGAAACAGACAGACAGACAGACAGAGAGTCAGTCAGAGAGAGAGGAGGGAGGGAGGGAGGAGAGAGAGACAGAAAGAGATGGACAGACAAAGTGTGTCTGAGCGACGCGCGAGGAGGGCAAGGAGGCCGGGCCGCTGCGCCTGAGGCCGCGCGCCGTCCCGACCAGACCCGAAGGCGAGGCTGCCGTGGACGGGGACGAAATGGAGAGGCCGGTGGCCGGGCGACAGATCAAAGGCGAAGGAAAAAGAGAAGAGGAAGGCAATAGCAGAGGGAAGGGTAATCAGGAATAGAGTGAGCGGATAGATTCAACGTTAACGATATTGTGTGTGTGTGTATGTATATATATATATATATATATATATATATATATATATATATATATATATATATATATATATATATATATATATATATATATATATATTTCTTTTTTAATAAATATCAGAGATGGATATTAATTTCATGCGATTCATAATCTTAAAGTTAAATCCGTGATGGTTGTTAATCTTTGAAAGATGTAACAAAAACAGGTCCTACTTTACAGCCACGCGTCTGTTAACATACATATCTTTCTACCTATATGTATGTATACATATACATATACATATATATATATATATATATATATATATATATATATATATATATATATATATATGTGTGTGTGTGTGTGTGTTTGTGTGTGTGTGTGTGTGTGTGAGTGAGCGAGTGATTGAGAGTGAGAGAGAGGGGGATGGGGAGAGAGAGAGAGAGAGAGAGAGAGAAAGAGAGAGAGAGAGGGGGGAGATGGAGAGAGAGAGAGAGAGAGAGAGAGAGAGAGAGAGAGAGAGAGAGAGAGAGAGAGAGAGAGAGAGAGAGAGAGAGAGAGAGAGAGAGAGAGAGAGAGAGAGAGAGACAGAGAGAAAGAGAGAGAGAGAGAGAGAGAGAGAGAGCGAGAGAGAGAGAGAGAGAGAGAGTGAGAGAGCACGGGCGCGCGATGCAGGTGGTGAATGCCAATAAGAAAAGGAGAGGCCGCGCCGCCCTCGCCTCCACCGCGGGTCTCACTCGGCGCCAATACAGGGTTCACTAAACGTAGAACCAATCAGTAAATTCGGGTCACCTGCACGCGGCGCACTCTTGCCTATAACCTGGAGGGCTTCAATTTTGCTTGTGAGGGAAGGGTTGGGCTCGAATTATTAAGTTTACTTTGACATTTCTTGCTGGTCACCGTTGCTTTTTCATGAAAACGACACATAAAAAGAAGTAATTGTTTCATGCATGTTAAGTATAATACATACAAATACGAAATAGTAATATATAAACAAATTCACATAAAATTTTCAATGGTATACAATTATTTGCATTCACCCCTGAACAAGCTTTACATAAACTGATGATGTTTTCTTCCCCTTAATGTTACATCAAAGTATCTAAATCTTTGCATCATTCTTGTGATTGCATAAGGATAAGAATGGGACTGAAGTGAGAGTTTTCCCTGACTACCTTTATTTTTCCCCATTCAGAAATTGCCTCAATATCAGCGATTTCCTCTTTAACAAGGCTTTTGCAATTTACTGGAATTATTAAAGTCAGGTAAGCTTTGTCATGATCAGTTGATATTCGTGACAAATACGGTGATTTATTAGACTAGCACCAGTAGGGGCCTCCAGCGGTTAGGTGAGACAACCCCAGCAGGCAGTTTCGGTTTATATCACCATATATATTAGGGTGCCAATGGAGGCAAGTGGCTGCGGAACAAGGCAAGATATCTTTTTCATTTCAAAGGAAAGTCTTCTTCGTGGATGA
>NW_028234419.1:2541598-2551598 GCF_977035675.1 Penaeus japonicus
GGTATTAGGATCAGGTGACATGGCCGATTTTTGGAGCAATGACCGCGGGCGCAAAAAGGTTTGTATGTTGCAAAAGCATTTCCCAAATCTTAATTAATGGATTTATTGACTAAGCTTGTTTTCCCCATGGATAGTCGCCTGCATTGTGCATAGATAATGTCTATTCTAACTGAGAAGAAACACGATTAGAAATGAGTCTCTTTTAATTATTCATAATCTTAACTGCTTTCATTCCGTGCCTTGGCCTGTCATACACATCACGCATCACATGCCGTTATCAGCAAGCACAAACTTCTGAGACTCTGTA
This sequence comes from Penaeus japonicus, assembly GCF_977035675.1. Classification (NCBI taxonomy): domain Eukaryota; kingdom Metazoa; phylum Arthropoda; class Malacostraca; order Decapoda; family Penaeidae; genus Penaeus; species Penaeus japonicus. The sequence continues at coordinate 2,541,906 of NW_028234419.1, forward strand.
GACCAGCCCTTCGTCGCTTACGTGCCAGATCATGCGTCAATATGTCATTTTAGACCAACGCATATTGCTGGAAAAGATTATAAACATGAAAAAACACAGACAAAAGACCGCTGTTTAGAATATAGAAAATAACTATATATGATACGTGCCTGTATGTATGCAATTGGTAATAAACTCTATTATCATAACATAATCTCTTTTACTCTTGTTAGAATTACCATTACCATCATTATGTTAATCGTATGGTGAGTCTTTGATTAACAATCCTACACAACCGCTCCCGGAACTGCAAGCGGCTTCCCTTTGCCAGATAGAAAGGGGGGGGGGGGCGCGAGGGAAAACTGCGGTGAACCTGAGCAGTTGGAGATTCCAGGAATCCGCTGTGTGGCCGCTATGCCGCGCTCGCCCCTGGCCTGACTGGCAGTAAGTGACTGTAATGGTTATGATAGTAATATCAGTTGATTTATTACGATAGGACACAGTCGTGAGGCAAGTGCGATGACACTGCTGCTACTGATGATATAATTTTTATTATTCTAAAGTTTAAAAATGATAATAATCAAACATAAAAAGCAAAGATGTCAATGATAATGACGATGATAATGATAATGATAATAATGATGATGATAATAATGATAACAATAATAATAATAATAATAGTGATAAGGATGATAATGAAAATGAATATGATAATGATAATGATGATAATGATTATCATAAATGATGATAATCATTAACTCTATGATTATGATAATTTTCATTATCATTGTTATTACTATCATCATCATTAGTAGTAGAAACTGCAATAGTGGTAATTGTAGCAGAAGCATGTCACAATTTCAAAAAGAAAGATAATATTAATACAAGTAATTATGACAATAAGGGTAATATCAAATTCGATATTACCAACCAACCAAAAGTAAATTGAAATACTGAATGATAGTAGATAATTTCCATATTTCACCGTCTCGTTGAGTGGCGCCTAATTTGCAATGCGTGTCGAAGATGTCTTGCTTATGATGCACTGAATCTGATGCTTTGATCTCGGGAATCGGGAGAGAAAGTATTATATCCTATCGTTTAACTCAGAAAAAAGTATATCATCATCCATGTTCTTTTTCTTCTTAAACGTCGAGACCTTAATCAGCGAACTAAATATCATAATATCTAATATCATAAAGATGTTAGATTGAAAATTGATTATTCATATCGTATGCAGGCTTGTCTCTCGACAGATTTCTCTTGATGTACGCTTTAGTTAATATACATGAAGGTCATTGCTTAATATCAAGGTATTGCATCACATGATGCAAAGTTTAGATGAATCATTTCATATCAGGTGAAATTATTGTTTGTCACTGAATATTGAGAATGATTTTGACAATAAGAACAAAATAATAATGATATTGATAATATTATAAATAATCATAATAATAACAGTGATTCAGGCTATATGGATAAGGTCCTTGCCAAATTGCAGCCGTTTTTAAATCGTTTTCCGCGTGCAAGAAATGGCCGGAGTTATCATCGCAAGAGGGATGTTCTAATATGTTACCAAATAGTATTTAGCTATGTGAGCCTGATTTAGTTGAAATAAAGATACACAGGTTCTTACGATTCGACGCTTGTGTAGAAAGTCTTTAAATGAATATATACATACATACATACATATATATATATATATATATATATATATATATATATATATTATATATATATATATATATATATATATATATATCTATATCTATATATCATATATATATATCTATTATATATCTATATATATATATATATATATATATATATATATATGTATATATATATATATATATTATATATATATATATATATATACTGTATATACATATATGTATATATATTTGAATGTTTTTCTACCCTATCTTCCTCCTGCCTCCTAACTCCCTCTCCCTTTTCCCGTCTGTCTTCCTTCCTGATCCCCTACAGCCCCCTCCTCTCTTTCTGCCCCCCCCCCCCCCCTCAAGCCCTTCGATAATGACCCTCAAATTAATCACGCTCCGTATTGGCTCCGCCCGTGGAGAGATTTATCGGCGCAATCTTCTTTGTAAGTCATTATCAAGAGGTTCCAAGTGAACGAGTCAGTTCTCCGGGGGATCATTAGCTCACTTCCTCTCGCGCTTCCTCTCCTTCTTCCTCTTTTTCTTATTATTCTCCTTTTTTTCTTGATCCCCTCTTCACTCCCCATCTCATCTTCCTCCTCCTACTCTTATTTTTCTTTACCGTCAGTATCTTCCTTTTTGCTTTCCTTAAGTCGTTCCGAGTACCTCTTCCTCTCCCTCCGCCTTTCCCTCTTCAGCTTCCTCTCAATTTCTTCCTATTTTTCTCTCTTTCTCCCTCTCTCCTTCTTCTTCTCCCTCTCCCTCTTTCTCTCCCCCTTCTTTCTCTCTGCCGCCGAGTCCTCCTTTCGGAAACACCTCTCTTGCCCGTGTACATGTGTGGCGCAGACAGCATGCAAATGAATGCGGCTGTGATGTATTAGAGATTGTGCGCATGTCCGCAGGCGCCCTTGTCTGCTGGTTCCCAAAGGCATATTGGGAATGACTGTCCACGATCTGACACTGTGGACGCTCTTATTTGTCACGCGAGGTTGCGGTAAATGGCAGGTTCTTTAGCTGGGTACGACTTTCATATGCAATAGTGAATATATAGTTATATATGGAAATATACATTGCCATTGATTTGTTTTGAGTTCATTTGCACTGCTCAGGGGCATCTCTGCCCATGGTTATTATTACTACATACTGTAAGATTAAGATCATGTAAGCTATCCAGCAAAAATGTATGCTGTGTATTTCTCTCATGTATCCCAACATCAGGTGAACAGCGCAGATTTTAGTGAGAAGATGAAATAAAACGGAATGCATGCTACGTAGATAGCGTATGAGATCCACGAATATTTTGGACATCTTGACTTACGTCTACTTTGGTTCTTTTTATTAGATCAAGGAGCACGAACAGCTTGGATCTAAATCACTGTCGAGTCGTCGCGACACAGATCCTTCAACTCCTCGAGCTGCCTTCCTTCGGTGTGGACTCATCCATCACAGCAACACACGTTCCGTTAGTCACAGGTCGCGTGTTGCAACGCCGTCTTTTCCGGGTGTTTTTAAGCCACCTCGAGACAACCCGGCTTGTGTGGGTGGGGCTGGACGGAAGAGGCAACAGGGCAAACTGCAGTGGCGCCTCCGTGGCTCACCAAGGTCACTAACCTTGCGAAGAAAGACATGGCACCGGTTTTATACGGTTCATGAAGTACACGTATTGCCTAACATTACTGTGGTCTATTCGCACACACCACATGCATGGTGCTTCTATCAATCGAGCTATCTGTCTGTCTTATGCACAAAATACAATTACAATGGGAAGAACAAGAGCAAGAACAATAAAAGTAATTATTATCATCATCATTATTCATATCATTGTTTCTGTGGATGTTATCATCATTATTATCATCATAGAATAACAATGCTGATAATGACAGTAACAACAATAAAACAACAACGATAATGATATAAGTATAAATAATGATAATAAAAATTATAATAAACAATACTAACAACAATATTGGTGATAATGATGATAATAGTTATGATAATCACACTATGAGAATACCATTAACTTCTACGAACAATAATGCTAATGATGATAATAACATTAATAACAATGATAATGATGATGATTGAGATAATATTGATAACTATAACAATGATAATGATAATGATGATAACGATAATGATAATAATGAATACAAAAAGATAACAGTAATAACATTTATATTGATAAAGATAATAATATTGAAAAAAATAGATATTATAATGATGATAACAATAATAATAATCATAACAGTGTTAGTAAGATTAGAAATACTAGTAATAATATCAACAATAAATATAATAACAATAAAATAAAAAATAACAAAATGAAAAGAAGGGCATGAAAAGGAGGAGTAGATAAGAATGGTACAAGCAGCAGTAGTAATAGTAGCAGTAGTACAGATGTAGTAGTAGAAGTAGGAGTAGTAATATTATAGTAGCAAGAATATTTAATAAAAGCTGAGTCTCGATGCTTTCCGAAATACAACGACTAAACGAGAAAGGTGACAGACAGCGAAAATTCCACCTCCAAAGTGAACATTCATATTGGTATTTACTTTCTCCTGCCTACTCCTCTGAAAGCGCAAACAGAGAGGTAGGAGAACGAACTCTAAAGCGAGTGCAAATGTGTGATGTAAACATGAGCAGCAGCTGTAAACTTTCATAAAAAGAAGAGAAAAAAATCTTTAGAATCTCAACTAAAACATATACGAGATTAAGAACAAACACAGAGAAGGGTTAATAATAGAGTAAGAGAGAGAGGGGAGAAAGAGAGACGGAGAGAAAGGGAGAGGGAGGGAGGGGAGGGAGGGAAAGAGAGAGAGAGAGAGAGAGAGAGAGAGAGAGAGAGAGAGAGAGAGAGAGAGAGAGAGAGAGAGAGAGAGAGAGAGAGAGAGAGAGAGAGAGGGGGGAAGAGGGAGAGAGAGAGAGAGAGAAGAGAGAGAGAGAGAGAGAGAGAGAGAGAGGGGGGGAGGGAGGGAGAGGGAGGAAGAGAGAGAGAGAGAGAAAGAGGGAGGGAGAGAGAAAGGGGGAGAGAGAAGGAGAGAGAGAGAGAGACTGACTTTGACAAGTTTATTGAGACAAGTGGCTGCTTACAGCTCAAAAGGATGAGGTAACTTTGGTTATCCTCACCCCAATCTTATTATATTTTGGGCGTACTTTACAGCTATATCAATAGACTGACACATATACAGTACAAAAGGCGGAGGAAAATGTTTCCATTTCAGAAGAACGATATAATGGTATAACTTTTTACGCTTACCATAATAAGTCCTCTCCTGGGATCATATAATAACATATTTGAATATCTGATGTATAAGATCATTAAAGCTGGAAATCTACTCTCGCGTTGTAAATTTCAGGCCATGTGTCTGCTACTCACCTAGGCATTTGTCCTCTCCCGTTTTTTGTAACTATTTGACCTCGCGAACGCCAAGCAGGCTAACCTCAGGTCAAAAACGGCGCGACCTCAACCGCTACCAAGGTCACTCCTCCCCTCTCCATTCTGCCCTCACAGTGTAGTGTAGTGACCTTTGCAGCACACTCGGCTTGACCCCTCGATGGGGCTAGGTCGGCCGAAGTCTAAAGACCCTCGTGTGTCTTCACTGTTTTTTTTCCATTAAGTCATCTACCGGAATCCATTATTTAGCCTTAGCGGTACCATTAAATAAATCAATCGCAGTCGATCGCTAGTCTCCCTGCTCTGCCCAGGTGTTTACAAGGTGCTCCGAACAAGCCAAGCAGAGTAATTAATTACAGAGAGAGAGGGAGAGAAAAGGGGGGAACAGAGGGAGAGAGAGAGAGAGGAGGGGGCAGAGAAAGAGAGAGGGGGGAGGAGGAGAGGAGAGAGGGGGGGAAGAGGGAGAGAGAGAGGAGAGAGAGAGAGAGAGAGAGAGAGAGAGAGAGAGAGAGAGAGAGAGAGAGAGAGAGAGAGAGAGCGTGAGAAAGAGAGACATGTTGTTTTCTAGTTTGTGATAGAAAGCAAAAGTTATAACGAAAAAGTATAATGCAAAGAGGAAACAAAAATGTGATAAATAATGAAATATCGTCATGTAATTGGACTCAAAATACAAGAGCGAATTAAATTACACCATTGTTTGGTTAAGGTTGCACAAAACAAAGCATGCAGAGGCAAAAATACTATTTTGGAAACTTTTTTTTCCGGGTGTTTCTGGCAGGTTATTGCTTTCTGTACTGTAATTTCTCCATTAATCTCTTTATTTTTTATTTATCTGTATTATCATCATTACCACTATTATTATCATAATTATTATCATGATTATCACTATTATTATCATAACTATTATCATTATTATCACTATTATTATCATAATTATTATCATTACTGTAATTATCATTGGTTATTGCTATCATTATCATCACAATTATATATATCATTGTTATTATAATTATCATTATTATCTTTATCATTATCATTATTATTACTATTATTATTATCATCATTATCATTATTATTATTGTCATTATCATCATCATCATTATCATTATTATTAATGTCATAATCGTCATCATCATTATCATTATTATTAATGTCATAATCGTCATCATCATTATCATCATTATCATTATTATTAATGTCATAATCGTCATCATCATTATCATTATTAATATTGTCATAATCATCATCATCATTATCATCACCATCGTCAACATAGTAGCAATAATGATAATGATGATTAACAACATTGATAAATATAGTTATGGATATAATGATTATGTTAATGATAATTATGACGGTGAAGAAAATGAAAATGATAAGGATCGCAGTAAGAAGAATGATAAGAATGATAATAATGATAATAATAATAGAAACAATAATAGTAACAACGATGATAATAATAGTTATCATCATTATCGTTATCATTATCATTATTGTTATTATTATTATTATCGTTGTTGTTGTTTTCATCATTATTATTATCCTTATTATTATTGTTATCATTATTATCATTATCATTATCATTATTATCATTATCATTATTATTATTATCATTATCATCTTCATCAATATTATCAATATGATTATCATTAGTATTATCAATATCATTATTATTGCTATCATGATTATTATTATGATAATTCTTGGCATCATGACGATGATCGTGCAGGGCTAACTCAGGGCTCTTCTTCAACTGTGAGTAACAGGAGCAACAGAGAGCCCATTCCTCTGCTTTCTACTTCGTGACAGTAGAAGCAGTAGCAGCAGGTATCTCGGCATGCAACCAGTAGCCACATCGGTCAGAGAATTTCTTCTGGTTGGAGTGGCGTCTGGTGAGGGTGACTGACAGCTAGGTGGCGGGGATGTTCACCTGTTCACCTGCCTGCTAACCTCTTCTGCTAATGAGCAGACACTGCCCATGTAGCTAGTTGAAATGAGCTCTTATGTGCTCATAGGATTCATGAGACATAAACAGTAATAAATTGTTCAGTGGTGGCGTCAGCATTTGACTCGAGAAGAAGCAGCATTGTATCTTCATTTTTAAGGCCTATCAAGGCCTATTTTCTTCGGGTCTCAGAGAAGGAGGCACACCCAAGCTGTGCTCTAACATTCGCCTGATGTCGGCAGATGAGCACGAACTTACAGACGCTTTGAGGATTATATATGGTGTTTATATGTGATATCAAATACAGCAATACATCAATATACCAAAGTATATGAATATCGCATTCTATTAGGCTAGCAAAGCAATCGCCGGGTCAAGTCGGGTCAACTTTAATTGACAGGTAATTCACACATAGTTACCTCCCCAACTATGCTGACCCTCAAAAGAGCTGAATACTTTTGACTGCCACGCCCCTACATTCCATACCACCTTCCCGCATAACCACAACTAGGGACGGCTGAATGGAAGCCCTTCCATGTAACCGGGATGTCTAGAACATACAGACAGACCGGGATCGACTGCGCCACCGCTGACACCTGATTTCTCCGCCTGTTTAGACGTATCATGATAGTGTTTATTATCGTGATCATTGTACAGTAGTGTATATTATATCTCGTTTACCATAACGTTAGACTATCTGCGTTATGGAATAATCCTGAATTGTATAAACCCTGTGTCTGGTATATTTTGTGTAGGTTATTAGTTCCAACAGACTAAAACACCCATCACAGACACACTCACAATAAGGATGATTATGAATAACAACAATAAGAACAAAGGGTCCCACAGCAACAAGCCAACAGGAGTGGTACAGAGGAATCTTGCAGCCGCTGCACATGGTCTGGTTCACCTTTCTCTTCTCTTTCTCACTGCACCGCCGGTAATTCAGAGCCGGGGATCGGCATCTTGCTGTGTTCCATTGCTTTCTAAAGCTGTTACATAGTAGCGACCGTGGATTTGTATCATTCAAGGATTTCCTTCCAGTTGGGGCCCATATTTCTGTAATTATAGCAGTCATAATGATAATGTCCATCATCTGTCGCTAAATATGACTATTGTTCCAAGTAATATTGTAAAAAAACAGTAGCAGAAAAAAATACCTGTGTCACCCATTAGCGTGCCCGAGGTATCATTTTTTTACATAAATAGTAATACTAAAAGTAACAATGATAATAAGGAAGATAGCAGTATTGATAGCTATAATAACAACAATAATAATAGGAATAGTAATAGGAATGATAACAATAAGGGTAATTCTAATAAAGGTAATTACAACAACTGAGGATGATAACATGATACTGCAACATTAACAGTGACATAGAACAAAGCACAAATAATAACAGTGCTATCATCATTATCAATGTGCATTTCCCATGAAACAAGATAGCCTACAGGATATCGCCAAGAATAGAAGGAGAGGGAGAGAGAGAGGGAGAGAGAGAGAGAGAGAGAGAGAGAGAGAGAGAGAGAGAGAGAGAGAGAGAGAGAGAGAGAGGGAGGGAGATAGCAGCGTCATCCACCGCCATGGCAAATTCGCAGGACGTTTAGGACATGAAAACCCATGAGCAGGCAGCAGACTTGCAACATCTGATTTTTCAACATGTTTAAACCCAGAAAAAACATTGCAGATAGTTTTCCAAAGAACATGATAATCCACACAAATCATCAACAATTGCAACATAAGCATTTAGATGATTAGACTGATTAACATCGATCAACAACGTGAATTGCACACCAACAGTTACAGCATCGCCGAGTACTTTTAAAAGGAAGCAGGTGTCAGTTCTGTGATTCCTTGCCGGCTGCGGCCCTTCGCTGAGCCTGAAAGATGCAGTGGCGGCGCCGACAGCCTTGCATGATGCAACAGACCGCCCCTTGGTCTCGGCCGCTCCTGCGCCTGATAAACTCCCTCCCTCCCTTCCTGTCTGTTCTGTCTGTCGACTTGCTTATCTATCAATTTATCGGCCATACATATATTCTCTCTCTCTCGTCTCCTCTCCTCACCTCTCCCCTTCTCTCTCTCTCTCTCTCTCTCTCTCTCTCTCTCTCTCTCTTGCTCTCTCTCTCTTTCTCTCTTGTTTTCTCTCTCTCTTGCTTTCCTCCTCTCTCTCTCTCTCTCTCTCTTTCTCTCTTGTTTTCTCTCTCTCTTGCTTTCCTCCTCTCTCTCTCTCTCTCTCTCTCTCTCTCTCTCTCTCTCTCTCTCTCTCTCTCTCTCTCTCTCTCTCTCTCTCTCTCTCTCTCTCTCTCCCTCCGTCTGTCTCTCTTTCTCTCTGTAAGGCACTGATGTAGCATATCATGTGACATAAGACACTGATTGTGCTTGCTGTATTAGTCGTTTGTTATATGGTTGTATTCTGTCTTGACCTGATGTTGCCTGCTTCCTGTGTCCACTTCCTGTGTCCACTTCCGTCTCTAAGTATAGCAACAGCGAGGGTGGGCAGAATGGGTCCCACCGCGGCCACCAGTTTGTAAGGGGTGCTCACAAAAGGTTTTTTGAAGCCAAAGTCTGGTGATGTCTCGCGGGGGAGCCGGACGGAGTGGTCCCTGACGGAGTGTCCAGGTGTGTGTGTTAGAGTAAGACTCCGAGTGACCTGACGCGGCCTTTTACCTGACCAGCGGGGTCACTAAAAAATAGATGCATAGTTTTCCTCATC
>NW_028234419.1:2556598-2559098 GCF_977035675.1 Penaeus japonicus
GGTCACTAGAGGCCTTTTATTGCTCTCCTTATCTGAAAAGTTTTGCGTCCGGATCGTTTCCTGGGATTAGTTCGTTACGTCAACTTGATCATCGGACCCTCGGTGGGCCAGATAGGAGCTGCGCTTCGTTTGTGATGAGCACAGCCCTCCGGACGTATGCGCGCGTGCATACTTCAGAAATATATATATATATATGTATATATATATATATATATATATATATATATATATATATATATATATATGTGTCTGCGTGTGTGTGTGTGTGTGTGTGTGTGTGTGTGTGCTTTGCATTCGACTTAGCAAACAAGGATAATTTTACTGCCGTATTACAGAGCCTTCATATTCCTAAGCCTTGTATAAAGCATCCCAAACTTCCAAGATCAAAATGCAGCCATATTCTAAAAAATCGAAAATAAAAGTGAAATCATTTATTCGACATACAATTGCAGATAATAATGATATACGTAGAAAATTATTTATTGCATAAGAGTATCAATGATCATTAAAAAATCACTCTACATTCAATCGGAAAACAGATATAAGGTCAACTGTAAGCGTCCGTTTAAGATGAGCGAAAAGGGATTGTTTATCGTCCTGATTTCACGAGGGAGACCCACCGACTTCTCGAGAAATCGTACAAAGGCTAATCCTTTTTCCCGCCGCGACCGCGCGCGCCGAGGCGGGTGGACGGCGTGGGCGGGCGGGCGGCGAGGCGGCCCTTCCCGATCGGCGAGTCGCTCACCGATTGGACTCCGTCTCCTAATGCCCTCCGCTGGCCCAACTCTAATCGCGGCGCCATTACTTCCGCCTCGGCTGCCATCGCGGAAGCCAGCCACAGCGACTCCGGACCTCCATTGAGACGCGAGGAATCGGGAAATCCCCTGAAACCCCATTTTTATCCCCGGCTGATCTTTTGTTTTACTTTTGCGCTCGTTGTGCTCAAGCGCGCTCCTTCCTCACTGGCGCTGCTCAGGTCTGGTTTATTCTCTTGTTCGTTCGCCTCTTCTTCGCGCTCTCCTATATGCCCTTTCTTCGCCTCCGAACTTTCATCATTCTGATTTTCTTCTTTCCTTTTCTTCCTCGCCTCCCCGACCACTGTCACGTTCGTCAAAGGGGAGATGGCATGTATTTTTATATCATTCATTTTATCGTTTTTTGAGCGTATCAGTTTCTTTGTTTCGTCGCGAAAGGATAAGATGGATTTATCATAAACAGAACGAAATTGCTAGAAAAAAAAAACAGAATTCAAGTCTAAATGGAAATATCAACCGTCCTTGCACTTTAAATGCAAAGGCGTTTTATTACGCCAAGTGATCGGATGCTAAAGCAAAATGGCAGGCCATTGGAAGGAAGTTTCTGGTGTTTCACGGACCGTTAACGTTGCAGGTTAACGTTTATGGTTAGCCAGGAGTCCCTCGGCGCCGGCGCGCGGACACTCGTTTCTATCACTGGTTGAATGGCATCATACCACTGTGTCATCTTTCGGATAATTGGAAAATCTTGGGGGTTATGAACAGCCCCCCCCCTCCCCCCCCCTCCCCCTCCCCTCCCCCCCACCCCGTGCAAGCGTCCTCCACTTATCCCCAATAGTCCCATCCTCCCCCCACTCTCCCCCACCCCCTTGCATCTCATTTTATCTATTCATCATCAAAAACAGTACATCTTGATATATACATTTTGATATATTATTTTTAAATACCATATGCCATGATATATCGCTAACATTGTGTATAACCAGAACAAACGGCAGGCCATGCAGGGGAAACGCCCGGTATTTCACGGACCGTTAGCGCCTAAGGTTAGCTTTTACGAGGTGACTTTGTTCATCAAAGAGCCCGGGTTCTTTACGAATTACTGTGATTATACATACAATATTGTAAGTTACTGAACAAATATACGTTTTCGAAACTTAGAATGTCAGCTTGGATTTCAGGTTCAATTTCAATTTCCCTCCACATATTACCCTCTTACCCCCGCCCCCTTCCCCCCTCCCTCCTCTCTCTCCCTTCCTCATCACCCTCACCTTCCCCGCTTCCCCCTTCCTTCCATCCCTCCCCCTCCCCCTCCTCCCTCCCTCCCATCCCTCCCCCTCCCCCTCCTCCCTCCCATCCCTCCCATCCCTCCCCCTCCTCCCTCCCTCCCATCCCTCCCCCTCCTCCCTCCCTCCCATCCCTCCCTCCCTCCCATCCCTCCCTCCTCGAAAGGCTCGTGTTTCCGTTCCATAACTCGGCGAGAACGATTAGCCAGCGTGTGGAAGCGTCATCCTGGGGGCGCCGCGCTCGGGCCATTAGCCTGTGATGGCGTCTCGGGGACAGACTCGCGGGGCCGATGAAATCACGCTAGATAAGAGAAAATAAGGAAAAACACGGAAATGGAAAGAAAGAGAGGAGCGGGAGAAGATCAAATCAGGCTTGAGCGAAAATTCAGTGAAAAAAGAAGATACTCAAGATATTGAAGACAGACCAAAAGAAAAAAAGGAAAGGAGAAATTCGAAGCT
>NW_028234419.1:2569098-2576598 GCF_977035675.1 Penaeus japonicus
CTGTTTATTCCCTCGTTTTCTCTCGCTCACACACTTTCCACACTCCTTCTCCTTCGTTCATCTTTTCGTTCTTCATTTTCCTTTATCTTCATTCGCTAACGCCTGTTCTTTACTCTCCACTTTTACTTTCGTGCTAACTTCTCCCTTTCTTTTTCTTAGTCTATTTTATCTCTTCTCTTCTCTTGCCTTCTGCTTGCTTTCCTCCTTATCCCCTCTCGACTTACCGTTTCACTTGTTTTCGTTCTGTTTCTCTCACTTACACTCTCCTACTCGCCTCCTGTACCCTACTCCCCTACCCTCCCCTCTGCCTAATCCCGAATCCCGAATCCGAATCCTTACTTGAAATTAAGGTAATCCAGAGGGGCGGCACTCAAGCACTTCGGAGATGATTCCCGCCCACGCAAACAATACACTACTTATTGCTGCAAGACCATGTAGTTTATTTTATACAAATAAATGGTTTTATATGTTTTATACAATAAGTTCCTCATTGTGTTTTCGAGGGGTTCGAACCCCTCGGGTGCGGATAAGACTGAACAATTCTCTTTTTATCGATTTTTATTAAGTTCTTACCAACTTTTACGTACGTCTTAGCTGTGGATGGGTATTTTATATCAACTTTTTTTATTTTTTTTACATAATTTTACTGAATTAGTTTTATAACTATTTATTTTCGTAATGGAAAATCCCTCCACGCCTCTTATTAAACTTTTATTACAATTGATTTTATTTGTTGTCTTAAATACTTTAATTCTTAAATACTTACTGATTTTATTATTTATTTTTGCTTTTACTTGTCTTTTGAACTGTGGATTTTTAATTTCTCATTTTTTACTTTCGATCTGCCATCGATCTGCCACGTCACCAGTCTTATTTCGCATTTTATTAATCAGTAGGACGTCTTTCAAGTGATCCATTTGTATTTAACATTACGTTATAATCATGTTCTATTTTTGCGCTTTGTTTTAAAATTTATGCTAAGTGTTTTATTGATAAGTTACGTAGATGTTTGTGTTCATTATTTTATTTTATTTTACTTTGCCATTTTTGTATCCTTTTTACATGACTTTTACTTGTATTTACTTTTAATTAAACCTTTTTTGTAATTTTATATATTTTATGAGATGTGATTACTTTTATTGTGAAATAATTTGTTGCCACGTTGGCGCCTACGATCTGTATAAAAAGCGCTCCAAATAAACCCAGAACACAACTCGTGTCTGAGACCTTGAAGAGCTCACACCTTGTTGAGAACACAGCAGCAACAAAGTGAAAGTCTTGTGCCACTTGAGTTACCCTGGGTTACGGGGCCTCTTGTCACACTTGGCATTTGTTGTTTCTGTGTTATTTAACGTAAGAAAGTAAAGTAAATACTGTTTTTACAGACTTTTTGCACTTTTAGTGCTTTGCCTGCACCCTCTGTGCTTTTGTTTTTGCAGGTGACACGAGAGTATAGTAGTAGTAGCCAGCCCCCACCCCAGACCCGCAGCACTCTTCTACCACAGGGTAGCCCTCACGGGCTGTGACCCCTGGGTAGGGAGGCCCAGTAGTCTGGGGCGTCCTTTGGGCGCAACTTTTTTCTTTCCCTGATTTTTTACCATTTTTACGTGTGACCTTCCTGAGCCTACCGGAGTTTACCTTGTAAGCTCCAGTATTCGCTTGGGGGGTGGGCATTTTTCTTACCGTCCCTCGCATTTGGCAGGTTCGGCGGTAGGGAAGTGTCTTCCACACAACTCCGATCCCTTAGTTGGTACTGGAGAACGCAACCAGGCTTCCACTAGGGGGGGGCGAGGACGTGTAACGACAAGACTGTTTATTTTTTTTGTATCCTCTCTTAGCTATTGGGATTAGGTTGATACAATAGTTAAGGGAAAGGTAGTCCTCTCAGGACAACGGGCTTTGGCCCAGGGTTCGGACCTGGTCCGACACCCGAGTATGATTGATTCCCCGGCTACCCTTCCTCCTCCCCAAGGAGGAGGGGCGACTCCTAAACTCTCTAAGACAACTTTGACCACCAATGGAACCCCGACTAACGACCGACCCAGAAGACCATTTATTGATATCCCTCCAGAGAACGCAAGGTGTGTGAACATACGATGCGTGAATGAAAATCAATCGCTGAAAAATGTCAACCCCTTTATCATTAAGAAGGTCCTTGATGGTCAAGTGGAAGGCACTTTTGATTTTGTCCGAAAACTGCGAGATGGTAGCCTCCTTGTGAAAGTACAATTTAAATCTCAGGTTAAGGATTTGCTTAGACTGACGCAAATTCATGACCTTCAAGTTAAAGTAACTATTCCTGTTGGCCCAAATACCTGTAAGGGAGTAATCTTTCACAGGGATTTGAGGACAATGGAAGAAAGGGAAATTCTTGAGGCCATGAAAGACCAAAGCGTAGTAGAGGTAAATTGTATGACAAAGAAAGATGGAGATGTGCGAGTAAAAACCGGATTGTGTTTCTTGACTTTTTCCTTACCCAAAATTCCAAGTACTGTAAAAGTTGGATATGAGATCGTCCAAGTTCGACCCTATATCCAAAAACCAATGCGTTGCAATAGATGCCAAAAATTTGGACACACCTCATTACGATGCAATGATAAAGATACAGACAAATTCATGTGCGGTAAATGTGCTGGAGCCCATGATACTACTACATGCAAGGAAAAGACACTCAAGTGTGCTAACTGTGGAGGTCCCCATCAATCAGGCTCTGCTGAATGCAGCAGCCTGAAGACGGAGACTGAGACATTGGCATACATGAGAGAGCACGATGTTAGCTACCGTGAGGCCAAGAAGAAAGTTGACGGTTTGGCAAGCAAACCCAATACTTCTTACGCCTCAGCAGTAACCAACAACGTTTCCAATGCAAGCAGTATTAATCAGCAGCTCGCAGCCAAGGACCAGGAAATTTCCGAATTGAAGGAAACAGTTAAAAATTTAATGAATCAAGTTAAAGAATTGACTAAAACAATAAAGGAAATTGCTGAATCAACCCAGCAAAAAAAGCATCATAAGGAGGATGATACCAAATCACAATCTGGATCACACCTCTTAGTCCAGGCGACCCCTACTAGAACTTCGTCTGGTGGTAGTTCTGCTCGTAAGAGCAGATCATCTTCTGCCGGGCGTCTCTCTAGCAGAGGGGAGCAGTCTATGGAGGCTACTGTCTCCAAAAATTCCCGAGAGAGGCCCTCGGGAAGCGAGGGAGAGGAGGAGGCGCCTCCCTCCCAAAAAAAGAAAATAAAAACCGGCGGACAAGGCACTTCCAAACCCCATAAAACGTAATCCACGCGTATACCATCATACAATGGAACTGTCGAAGTCTTAGATCAAAAATAAACTCCCTTAGATTATTAGCCTCGTCCTATGCTCCCGATATTATCGTTCTACAAGAAAGCCACTTAAACGACCAAGTCTCTGACGAGGTCGTATCGCTAAGAAACTACCATCTTTGTAGAAAAGACCGAGAGGGAAGGGTGGAGGCGGAGTCGCCATGTACATCCACCAGAATCTCCCTTTCACTGAAGTGACGATTAATTCTACTTTGGAACACGTCGCATGCAAAGTAAAATTCAATAACACGTATCTGACTATATGCTCAGCTTATTGTCCACCAGATAAAATGGTAATCTATGATGAGCTTTTTGCTATTCAGGACAGTCTGCCAAATAACAAATTAATTTTAGGTGATTTTAACGCTCATCATACGTCATGGGGTTCCCTGCGGGTGAATGGTAGAGGTGAGCAAGTAGTTAAGTTGATCAACGACTCTGATCTGGTTCTTCTAAATGATGGTAGTCCAACGCGAATAGACGATAATACCGGTAATTTGAGCTTTATTGACTTATCATTGGTCTCTTCAACACTAGCAGCCAAGTGCCTGTGGCACACCATTGACGACTCGTTGGGAAGCGATCACCTTCCTATTTGTATTCAATATTCATGCGACACCACGAGGACGCCTTCAGCACCCAAATTTAACGTAAAAAGAGCAGATTGGGTCGCCTTCACAAGGAGCGTCAAGCTCGAAGTTGCTGGAGAAACCATTGATGATAAAGTAAACAGTGTTCAAAATTGTATTATAAATGCAGCAATGGCAACCATCCCTAAGACTTCGACAGATAGCGTTAAGCATAGAGTTCCATGGTGGACACCAGATTGCCGCAGGGCGCTATGTGAACGAAATAGGGCCTACAGGCTTTTCCAAAAAAACATCACAAATGAGAACTTTCGCAACTACAAACAAGCGAGAGCTAGGGCTCGAAGAACAATTAGACAAGCCAAAAGAGACTCCTGGCAAAGCTTTGTCTCTACGATTAACAGCAATACCAGCATTGCAGAGGTTTGGTCCACTGTCAACAAAATCAATAAAAAAAGAACATCATTTAAAATAAGAAATATCACTCATGAGGGAAATGAATATGATTCACCTAGAGACATTGCTAACATAATCGCCAGGCAGTTCTCTTATACAAGCAGCTTGGAAAACTACAATCCTGCTTTCCTGAACAACAAGGAAGCATCCGAGCTGCAACCAATTCACTTTGCCACAGGAGATGACCTTGATTATAATAAAGACCTAACAATGGATGAGCTTGTCCGAGCCCTAGAAGCCTGTAGAGGAACATCCCCAGGCCCCGATGAGATTCGATATGAGATGATGAAGCATCTTAATCATGGTGACATGATTAAGTTGCTAGAAGTGTACAATGATATTTGGAAAAGCCAGACTTTTCCAAATTCATGGCACTTCGCCCACATCATTCCCATATTGAAAGGAGGGGGAAATCCCAAATCCGCTATATCTTACCGCCCAATTGCGTTGACAAGTTGCTTATGCAAGGTCATGGAAAGAATTGTTAATAGTAGGCTATTGCATTTTTTAAATACCAGGAATTTACTAGTTGACGAGCAGTGCGGCTTCCGAAAGGGACGTCAAACTCTCGATCAACTAGTAAAACTGGAAAGTCATATTCATGAGGCATTTGCCAAAAAACATTTTTTGATTTCAGTATTTTTAGATATAGAAAAAGCCTACGACATGACATGGCGACATGGCCTACTCAGAAAACTTTATGCTTTCGGATTACGTGGAAATTTGCCTTGTTTTATCCAAAATTTCATATCTGACAGAACGTTTTCTGTCAAATTATTTTCTGACAATGTCACTTTCTCGGACATTTTTGTCCAGGCAAACGGGGTCCCACAAGGAAGTGTCTTGTCACCAACATTATTTTTATGTATGATTAATGACATTCTACCAGCTCCTCCTCGGAATCTTAAATACTCACTGTACGCCGATGACTGTGCATTATGGCACTCCAGCAGTAATGCAGAGTTCTCGGCAAATCAGATCCAATTGGCACTGGATATGATTCATAACTGGGCCTCCAGTGGGGTTTTAAGTTTTCCATTAGAAAGAGTATTGGAGTGG
This sequence comes from Penaeus japonicus, assembly GCF_977035675.1. Lineage (NCBI taxonomy): Eukaryota > Metazoa > Arthropoda > Malacostraca > Decapoda > Penaeidae > Penaeus > Penaeus japonicus. Next base: position 2,574,533 of record NW_028234419.1, read on the forward strand.
TCTTTACACATAGGAGAAAGCCCAACATCAGGCTAACTCTAGACAACCACCCAATACCTATTCAAAATTCAGCTAGATTTCTTGGCCTACTCTTTGATAGTAGATTAAATTGGAAAGACCACATTGGTCAGTTAAAGAATAAATGTCAAAAAGCACTCAATTTATTAAAGTGCATTTCTGGACACAAATGGGGAGCTGATAGAAAGTCTTTACTGATGTTATATAAATCCCTGATTAGATCTAAAGTAGATTATGGGTCAATCGTGTATGGCTCGGCAACGAGCTCAACTCTGAAAGGACTGAATGTTGTGCAGAATGCGTGTTTACGTGTCTGTCTTGGAGCCCTTAAGTGCACTCGCATTGAGCGCCTGGAGGTAGAGTCGGGAGTACCTCCCCTCCGTCTCAGACGCGGCCAGCTTGCGCTGACTTACGCCGCTAAAATAGCCAGGCAGCCCCAACATCCTAATAGGGATGTTTTGCGCCGGCAGATAGGCCCACAGCACCGCGGCGGAAAGCCTCTGTGCAATAGACTCGAAGACCTCAAAGATAAAGTCGGTATAGATCTCTCTACTATCGATACCCTGGTTCATTCAAATATAGCGCCGTGGGAAACCCCCAATTTTACCATTGTGGTAGACTGGCTACCATCAGTCAAAGCCACGGTACCGGAGGCGGAGGTACGCCAGCGGTTCAGAGAGATCATTATTAAACATCTTTCCTTTTTTCATTTGTATACCGACGGGTCCAAGACAGACGAGTGTGTGGGTGCGGGTGTATGGTCGACTGAATGTCAGTTGAGATTTCGATTACCGAATCATACATCGATCTTTCTTGCTGAACTTTTTGCAATAGATAAAGCTTTAGATTTTGCCCTATCGACGACCCACGATAGAATAGTCATATTTTCAGACTCACTAAGTTCAATTAAAGCTACTAAATCTTTAGAAACTACCAAAAATGAATTACAGGGTAATATCATTCGTAAGTTACATAGTGCCAATAAATCAATCAAGCTGATATGGGTACCTGGACACTCGGGTATCCATGGCAATGAATAGGCTGACAAATTAGCTGGGTCGACTGGTGATCTGGAGCCTGGCATTGTCCGCACAGATCTCAGGTGTTTTGTCTCTTTTATAAAAGCAAAAATCCATCTTCTGTGGCAGAGTGAGTGGACCAGCCTCCTAATCATTAAACACAAAATAGAAATAGAACAGTGGGACACAGGCCACAGAAAAAAAACAAAAAAAACAAGGGAGGAGGTGGTGTTGGCCAGAATTAGATTCAATGCCACAAGATTAACCCACCTCACTCCCTATATCGAAAAGAATTTCCCTTTACAGTGTGGCTACTGACTATACCACACATCCTGACATCATGTTATAAATATAACAATCAAAGACAAAAAAATAAAAACTATTTACAAAATAAAAACATAGAATGCAATATAGAAAATATATTATCTGACAATGAAAAAATAATCAGTAAAGTAATCACTTTTCTAAAGGAGACAAAACTTTATGACCTTCTATAGATTGATGAGATAAAATGGAAACATTGGCTTAATGACCTTGGCATGTGCCGCTGGTTGATAGCCAATAAATCCAACAAACAAACAAACAAACAAACCCAGAACGGGAGTTGTCTCTGGACTCGGTGTTTGTGTACTTACCCCCTGGATTACCCTGGATTTCCCTGTGGCGACGCTGGAGCAGCAAAGAAAGGTTGTGTTTGACCCTTTTACATGCCAGATAGGGATAATTGCTGGACGTGCTTTGTGTGATTACTTAGAAGACATAAATACGTTACTGGCCAGCCCAGCCAGAGATGCCCTCACAAATGTTCCTTTTAATTTGTTACTTTTGAAGGAGTCTTGCCTTTCTTTTTATGTTTTTGATACTTTTATTAATTTACTTTTTAAACTCCTTTTTACGTCAGTCCATTTGACCTTATTTCTCATGCTTTTATTATTTTATCACGGGCGTTTGTAAATAGAGGTGGCGAACACACGTAACCAGACCCATCTTAATTGGGACTTGTACCTGGGGTGTGGGACGAATAAGTCT
>NW_028234419.1:2581598-2591598 GCF_977035675.1 Penaeus japonicus
GCTCCAAAGGCATCTCAGTTTGCGCTCCGAAGCTCCAAAGGCACATCGGTTTGCGCTCCGAAGCTCCAAAGGCATATCAGTTTGCGCTCCGAAGCTCCAAAGGCACATCAGTTTGCGCTCCGAAGCTCCAAAGGCACATCAGTTTGCGCTCCGAAGCTCCAAAGGAATCTCCGTTTGCACTCCGAAGCTCCAAAGGCATCTCAGTTTGCGCTCCGAAGCTCCAAAGGAATCTCCGTTTCCGCTCCGAAGCTCCAAAGGAATCTCAGTTTCCGCTCCGAAGCTCCAAAGGAATCTCCGTTTGCGCTCCGAAGCTCCAAAGGAATCTCAGTTTGCGCTCCGAAGCTCCAAAGGCATCTCAGTTTGCGCTCCGAAGCTCCAAAGGAATCTCAGTTTGCGCTCCGAAGCTCCGAAGGCATCTCAGTTTGCGCTCCGAAGCTCCAAAGGCACATCAGTTAGCGCTCCAAAGCTCCAAAGGCATCTCAGTTTGCGCTCCGAAGCTCCAAAGGCACATCAGTTTGCGCTCCGAAGCTCCAAAGGAATCTCAGTTTGCGCTCCGAAGCTCCAAAGGCACATCAGTTTGCGCTCCGAAGCTCCAAAGGCATCTCAGTTTGCGCTCCGAAGCTCCAAAGGAATCTCAGTTTGCGCTCCGAAGCTCCAAAGGCACATCAGTTTGCGCTCCGAAGCTCCAAAGGCACATCAGTTTGCGCTCCGAAGCTCCAAAGGCACATCAGTTTGCGCTCCGAAGCTCCAAAGGCACATCAGTTTGCGCTTCGAAGCTCCAAAGGCACATCAGTTTGCGCTCCGAAGCTCCAAAGGCACATCAGTTTGCGCTCCGAAGCTCCAAAGGCACATCAGTTTGCGCTCCGAAGCTCCAAAGGCACATCAGTTTGCGCTCCGAAGCTCCAAAGGAATCTCAGTTTGCGCTCCGAAGCTCCAAAGGCACATCAGTTTGCGCTCCGAAGCTCCAAAGGAATCTCAGTTTGCGCTCCGAAGCTCCAAAGGCACATCAGTTTGCGCTCCGAAGCTCCAAAGGAATCTCCGTTTGCGCTCCGAAGCTCCAAAGGAATCTCAGTTTGCACTCCGAAGCTCCAAAGGCACATCAGTTTGCGCTCCGAAGCTCCAAAGGAATCTCCGTTTGCGCTCCGAAGCTCCAAAGGAATCTCAGTTTGCGCTCCGAAGCTCCAAAGGCACATCAGTTTGCGCTTCAAAGCTCCAAAGGAATCTCCGTTTGCGCTCCGAAGCTCCAAAGGCACATCAGTTTGCGCTCCGAAGCTCCAAAGGCACATCAGTTGCGCTCCGAAGCTCCAAAGGCACATCAGTTGCGCTTCGGAGCTCCAAAGGCACATCAGTTTGTGCTTCGAAGCTCCAAAGACACATCAGTTTGTGCTCCGAAGCTCCAAAGGCACATCAGTTTGTGCTCCGAAGCTCCAAAGACACATCAGTTTGTGCTCCGAAGCTCCAAAGGCACATCAGTTGCGATTCGGAGCTCCAAAGGAATCTCCGTTTGTGCTTCGAAGCTCCAAAGGCACATCAGTTTGCGCTCCGAAGCTCCAAAGGAACATCAGTTGCGCTTCGGAGCTCCAAAGGAATCTCCGTTTGTGCTTCGAAGCTCCAAAGGCACATCAGTTTGTGCTTCGAAGCTCCAAAGACACATCAGTTGCGCTTCGAAGCTCCAAAGACACATCAGTTGCGCTTCGGAGCTCCAAAGGCACATCAGTTTGCGCTTCGAAGCTCCAAAGGCACATCAGTTTGCGCTTCCAAGCTATGTCTCGCGCGAAACAACCGACTCCCACGCGTGTCAGGCCCAGAGCAGATGTGTTTACGAAATTTGAGCTTTTTTTGTTGATGGTATAAGGTTTGTGTTCTAAAATTGCTGATTGCCGGCGAAAAAAAAGATAAAGTGCTCTACATCATATCATTTTCAATATTTTTATTTCTGTTATAATTATCATTATAATTATCATTATTAGTAGTGTTATTACTTTTATCATTATTATTATTATTGTTATTATTATCATTATTATTGTTATTATTATCAGTATCATAATCATCATTCTTATCATCATTGTCATTATCATTATCACATCATTATCATTATAATTTCATCATTGGTAACATTATCATAATCATTATCATTATTGTTATTTCTTCTATTATTGTTATCATTGATTATCCTCGTTATTACTGCTATCGTCATTATTATCAATATCATCACTATCATTATCATTATTTCCATTGCTACCATTATTATTACGGTTATTATTTTTACTCCTACAATTACTATCATCATTATTATCATTATTATAATTTCATTACTTACTGAATAAATGATATTGAACAGGAATTAAAATCAATGATGAACAAACCAAACAGACATAGCTAGCAATTCCGTTATGAAGGAAAATGTATTCAGCCAACTTTTATCAATGAAAAAAAAAAGAAAAAAAAAGCATGTACTCTACCGAGAATTTCATAACCAAATTCGTTTATAGCGTCCATATCAAATGTATTTTCCATGTTCAAAAAAGTTGATAGTTGATGTGAAATGTAAATCAAATATCTGCATGATAACCAAAACCCTTTTTACAGTCCATTAGCCCGAACTAAACAATGAACAAAGTAAATGTAATTTTTCATTTGGGATTATTGCCACAATGCCTTTTTCATTTTATGTTAAATCTACGTTAACTGTGGTTTTGAAGTTGCTTTGTATTCTGGAAGTGTATTTCATGTCTACGCTGTACTGTATAAAGCACCAATCAATGTAATATATCAGACAGGTCGGGCGGGGGGTTTACTTATGGGGAAAGGGGCAGTGTGGGCGTGTGTGAGGTACGGAGTGTGAGTGTGTGTGTGGGGGAGCGTAAGCGTATTTGAGGGAGAGGGGAGTGTGGGCGTGCGTGGGGGAGCGTAAGCGTATTTGAAGGAGAGGGGAGTGTGGGCGTGCGTGGGGGAGCGTAAACGTATTTAAAGGAGAGGGGAGTGTGGGCGTGCGTGGGGGAGCGTAAGCGTATTTGAGGGTTAGAGGAGTGTGGGCGTGCGTGGGGGAGCGTAAGCGTATTTAAGGGAGAGAGGAGTGTGGGCGTGCGTGGGGGAGCGTAAGCGTATTTGAGGGTTAGAGGAGTGTGGGCGTGCGTGGGGGAGCGTAAGCGTATTTAAGGGAGAGAGGAGTGTGGGCGTGCGTGGGGGAGCGTAAGCGTATTTAAGGGAGAGAGGAGTGTGGGCGTGCGTGGGGGAGCGTAAGCGTATTTAAGGGAGAGAGGAGTGTGGGTGTGCGTGGGAGAAGTGTAAGCGTATTTGAGGGTTAGAGGAGTGTGGGCGTGCGTAGGGGAGCGTAACCGTATTTGAGGGAGAGGGGAGTGTGGGCGTGCATGGGGGAGCGTAAGCGTATTTGAGGAAGAGAGGAGTGTGGGCGTGCGTGGGAGAAGCGTAAACGTATTTGAGGGAGAGAGGAGTGTGGGCGTGCATGGGGGAGCGTAAGCGTATTTGAGGGAGAGGGGAGTGTGGGCGTGCGTGGGAAAAGCGTAAGCGTATTTAAGGGAGAGAGGAGTATGGGCGTGCGTGGGGGAGCGTAAGCGTATTTGAGGGGGAGAGGAGTGTGGGCGTGCGTGGGGGAGCGTAAGCGTATTTGAGGGGGAGAGGAGTGTGGGCGTGCGTGGGGGAGCGTAGGCGTATTTGAGTGAAAGAGGAGTGTGGGTGTGTGGGGGGGAGCTTAAGCGTATTTGAGCGAGAGAGGAGTGTGGGCGTGCGTATTTGAAGAAGAGAGGAGTGTGGGTGTGCGTATTTGAAGGAGAGAGGAGTGTGGGCGTGTGGGCCGATGAAAAGTGTAAGGAGCGTAGTGGCTATCCCTGTTATTTTCACCTTCATGTGTTGTGTTTATTAATGTATTGTTATTATTATCATGGTACTAGTTATCATTAATAATATTATTATCCTTTTATCAATATCACTATCTTTATCATTACCATAATCCTTCGTACTATCATTACTATGATTTTCGTTATCATAATTGCTATCATTTGTATCATTATTATTGTTATCATCATCATTATTATTAATGTTATCATTATTAAATTTATCATTGTCATTGTGAGTATCATCATTATTATTGTTATTACTGTTACTAGCATCGTTATTATCATAACTATAATCATTACAAATACTACAATCACAACTACAATTACTATCATCGGTTCCACCTGTGAGTGAGGTTTCTCTCCGCTCCTTCCGGCCGACCCGCGCGACGAAAGGCTCTGCGATTACTCAGCAAAGGCGCGAGCGAACGCGGAGTCACAACAGAACTTTTAATGAACCTCCGTCCCTCTCCCTTTGTGCCAAAACTTCTTGGCCAGAAACAAAACTTCGTTGAATTTATGGAAACCAGACGAAGTCAGGCCCGGGTGTAACTTCACGCCGCTGAGAATGGAGTTTGGCTTTCTTATTTCGGAGCAACGAACAGGGACTTACACGTCGGGCTACTTCGGGAAGGATGACGGAAGAACTTTTGGTCTCTCTCTGTCAACAGCTTTAAGCGTAACTCTCTTATATATCATTATTGTTTTTGCATGCACAGATTCATCTACACAGTTCTTTCCTTTTTCCTTTTTCGCAATAAGGATATATGTGACCTATTTTGAAGTCGTGTACAATATGCGTTTAGATTCAATAATATTGCCTATATATAACGCAGTTATATTTATAAAATTGTGTTTTGTGCGAGTGTGTGACATTCCTAATGAACTTCATCGTTTGGATGAGAGATGCATTGTGTTGCCGGCCCCATTCAACGCAAAAACGAATCCTGAGCATTAACTCGTCGGTTGGGGTGAATGACATAACCCTATTGTTTTTTTAACATCGGACATTCTAACGTTTGACATTTAAAAAGGGCTACACAGCAGTGGCCTCTGCCCTATAAACGCCTCATCAATAACGACAAAATAAAAAAACAGCATTATGCCGAGAGGAGGAACAATGGCCGCACCATAACAAACTCGATCATAACATTGGGATCAGCTGGATTGCACAGGTAATACGATCCACAGGAGCAATGATAATACCGTGTTTATATCTCGTTTTTTCCGTATTCCTTGACTTGTGACGGATACAGCTGTGTGTGTGAAATCAAACAAATAGGCAGGTAGATGATGTGTAGGTATATACACATTTTGACAGAAACATGTCTGCATGAATATATGTATGAAATACATGTATGAAATACATGTATGAAATACAGACAAACAAATATGTAGGCAAACAAGTAGAGATACATAAAGGCATGGATATTCGTTATGCCCATTTGCCAATTTGTGACACCGGATCTGCTAAATGATAATAAAATCTAAATCAAGGAAAGTACCAGTCGAAACGGAAATCAAGGGCTTGCTTGCTAAATTAATAGACAAATAGATAGAATATGGATAGATAGATAGAAAGATATATGGATAGATAGCTTAAGAGTAGATACATAGTTACACAAATAAATAGATAGATGATGACGGGCTAGATAAATAGAAAGATTATCAGATCAAGAGAAACATAAATTGCCAGATATGACCGTAAGTTTGCAGTTACAACATGATTCAAGTGTTTGCTTCTTTGACGGAAGAACTTCTGTCTGTCCTTGACAAGCTTGCGGCATCTTATATATGTTTGTATTCATGTTTGTATTACGGGTTGTTGAATAAGCTTGTTATTGTTTTCAGAATCTCTCCATGACTTGTTTCTGTTTTTTTCTCTCTCGCTTGCATCTATTCTCGTTTTATTTCATAACTATGAGAAAACTAATAACGTGTGTGTGTGTGTGTGTTTATGTATGTATGTGTGTGTGTGCATGTATGTATGTGTGTGTTCATGTATGTATGTGTGTGTGTGTGTGAGTAGTGAGAGAGAGAGAGAGTTTTTAAAATGCATCAAGCCTTTGAAAGAAGGAAGTGACTCTCGACCCGAGCAGCTTTCGTGCTGCAAGGTGCCTCTCTCTCTCTCTCTCTCTCTCTCTCTCTCTCTCTCTCTCTCTCTCTCTCTCTCTCTCTCTCTCTCTCTCTCTCTCTCTCTCTCTCTCTCTCTCTCTCTCTCTCTCTCTCTCTCTCTCTCTCTCTCTCCTGGGCTTCATGTGCAAACTCTTCCGCTGGATTAGGCCTACCGTTTTATCTCTATTTTCCTCTCTCCTTTTTCTTCCTTCCTTTCACTCTTGCCTTCTCTCTTTCTTTTCAATTTTGTCTCTAGTATTTCTTTCTACTTTACCAATGTACTTTTTTGTGAGAGAGAGGAAGGGTGAGCGAGGAAGCATAGGAATGGAAAAAGAAAGAAAGAAAGTATGAAACAAAACAAAAAAACATGTATACACGTAGCTGTGTGTGTGAGTGGAACGTTTATGGAGCGGATGATAGGATAAGGTCACAAAATCCATGACCTTTCGAGTGGCAGAGAAGATTGGAGGAAGTTGGAGCTGCAACGGGACTCTTAGGCTGATGAGTGTTCCTTGAGACGTTTGCAAGGAAGGGAGAGCAGGTCGGGGCTTCTCAGGGGGGGGGTAAATTTCTCTTTCCTTTTTCTTTATTCTCTCTCTCTTAATCACTTTTCTAATATTCATCTCATTCCTTTATCTTCTCTCTCTCTCTTTGTTTCTCTCTCTCTCTCTCTCTCTCCGCTCATCTCTCTCTCTCCTCTCTTCTCTTTCTCCTTCAACTTCTCTTTCTTTTTTTCTTTCTCGTCTCTCTTATCTCTCTTTCTTCTCTCTCACTCTCTCACTTCTTTTTCAATTCTCTTATTTTCTTCTTTCTTACACTTCTTCTTTCTTTTTCTTTTCACTCTCTCTTCTCTCTCTCTCTCTCTCTCTCTTCTCTCTCTCCCTTCTTCTTTCTTCTCTCTCTCCTATATTATATATATAAATATATTATATATATTTATATATATATATATATTATATATATAAATATATTTTCTCTCTCCTTTTCTTTCTTTCTCCTTCTTATCCCCCCCCCCCCCCCCCCCCCTTCTCTACTTTCTTATCCCTTCTCTCTATGTTCTCTCTCTCTCTCTCTCTCTCTCTCTCTCTCTCTCTCTCTCTCTTTCTCTCTGCTTCTCTCTCTCTCTCTCTCTCTTCTCCCTCTCTCTCTCTCTCTCTTCTCTCTTCTCTCTCTCTCTCACGTTCTCTTCTCTCTTCTCTCTCTCTCTCTTCTCTTTATTTTCTTATCTCTCTTACTATCTCTCTCTCATCGTTTCTCTCTCTCTTTCTCTCTCTCTCTTCTCTTTCCTCTCTGTCTCTTCTATTATATATTATATATATATGTATATATATATATATATATATATATATATATATATATATATATGAAATCTTTCTCTCTCTCTCTTTCTCTCTCTTTCTCCTCTCTTTCTTTTACCCCCCCCCCCTTTCTCTCTCTCTCTCTCTCCCCCTCTCTCTTTCTCTCTCCTCCTCTCCTTTCCTCCCCCTCTCCTTCTTCTCTCTCTCTCTCTCTCTCTCTCTCTCTCTCTCTTCTGTCTCTCTCTCTCTCTCTCTATTATCGCTCTCGATCTCGCTCTCTCTCTCTCTCTCTCTCTCTCTCTCTCTCTCTCTCTCTCTCTCTCTCTCTCTCTCTCTCTCTCTCTCTCTCTCTCTCTCTCTCTCTCTCTCTCTCTCTCTCTCTCTCACTTTCTCCTTTCCTCTCCTCTCCTCTCACTCTCTCACTCTCTCTTTCTTTCTATCCCTCTCTTTCTTTCCCTCTCCCCATCCTCTCTCTCTCTCTTTCTCTTGCCGTGTGAACTAAACAGTGCTTTCAAAATAAGTAAATGTCACTCCACTCTAAAATAAACACAAAAAACTCTAGACTTTGGGAAAAAAAAACAGTGAAATACGCTTATGAGAAAATAATAAACAAATAACAAAAAAAAAAATATGGAAAAAATATATCAATGATGAAAACAGAAAACACAAACGGAAAAATACTTTTAAAAAGGAAAGACCAATACCTGAACATCAGGAACAACAATAGCAATCCTACTTGCCTAAACTCATGATTAAATCAACACAAACACATCGATTGGGATTCCGTTTAAGTGAGCGACTGAAGATGAAATGATGACAGTCGTAGAACACAAAATCCATTCAGCATGAATATGAACTCCGTAAAGTGCAAACTTTATCTCTTATATCTTATGAACTTTCTTTCCATCTTGTTTTCCAAGTATTTCTATTACCCTAAGAAAGGTGGGATTTGAGTGGCATGACTCGTATACTGGAAAACAGACTTAGTAAGAAAGAAATCAGCGGCTTGTGTGTGTTTCACCTGGCACTTGATTGAGCCAGCGGTCGGCGAGGCGATCATTGGTTGTTGTGTTTTTCTTTTCTTTTTTAGGGGACTTGCGCGTCACTTTATTTGTGTTTATGTTTCATGGACATTGAATTAATTCTGAAACTTATACTGGCATTTCTTTTAAGAACAGATTATGCTGATTAAAGGTACTATGTGGTAGAAAAGATACCTTATCATTGTTAATCTGGTAGTATCAAAATTGACATATTTCTATCATCTCTTTGAAATCAAGACTAGTCTGTGAGTTGACTATGTTGAAAAATGTCTTATGATTTGTCTCCATTAGATATAATGTTGTAAGAAACTTATCCTCTCGTCATACCACTTTCCATTATGTAAATGCATATCATGCAATATCCTTGGAATCCTTACGCATGTCATGCCAATTGACTAGCAGCATGTTGTAAGCGAACATTGGCCGAGAACTTCTTACTAGGATCTCGCATATTCTTAGAGCGTCTTGTGACACAGTTGATCAGATAAACTCAAAGGCTTACAAGCTGTATCATTGGAAAAGAATATCTATGACATAACTTACAAGATCTTGTAACCCCAAGAACTCGGGTTCGATGCAGGACATCCTGGTTGTTAATAAAATAAGCAATGGAAAAGAAACTAAATGCATTGTTAAATTTCCCTTCTTCCTAAAGTAAAAAATGTAATATAGAGTAACGACCTAGCTCACGCTTGTGCATTTGGTTTTGGTGTCCAATATAGGACTGAACTAAACAAGGCATTTGAATATAATCAAGTGTATGAATTTACAGCAGTAATATATCCATCAGTTTTACTTTCAGATGAAATTATTGTAAAAATATCCAGAGGTCGATGCAAAACTGCTCCGCTCTGCTTGGAGCAGGTTAGACGAAATCATTTCATTAGGATGCACGAACCGGCTTCACTTTATCAGATTCCACTGGCTGATAAATGAACATTTTCATGGTTTAATAATCTGATTTGTCGGAATAGTAATAGATTTAAAGCTCCATTATATGCCGTTCATACACCCACTCTCATTTCATGCAAAACGCTAACAGAATATTTAGTGTTGAGTCATGGTAGAATGATAATGACAGACACGGTGAAAGTGATTATGCAATGATGCTAATATTGTTGCTAGAATTGATGATATCATGTATTATTGTCAAGAGATACAGCCCCACCATTTTTCACATGCACTTACCTAATTAGATAAATAATTGAATAATTAAAGGAAAATGAAATAATATCTTCGTAGACCTTCGTTTCTGCTTGCACAGAGTCTCCGGAAGTGTCTCGTAAATATGCAAGAACATATTTAACGAATTCTTTACCCTAATTCATAAAGGTCTCGTTAAATGTTTGCATAACAAGAGTTTTTGACGTATTTTCCCTCCCCAACATCCGCGCTTTTGTCGTTGATTTTTATATATCAACAGAATATATAGATCATGAGAGAGAGAGAGAGAGAGAGAGAGTGTGTGTGTGTGTGTGTGTTTGTGTTTGCGTGTGTGTGTGTTTCTGTGTGTGTGTGTGTGTGTGTGTTCCATGCTTGTGTGTTGTTTGCGTGTGTGTACATACATATACTATTATATATATATATATATATATATATATATATAGCTCTATAATATTATATATATATATATATATACATATGTGTGTGTGTATATTGTGTGTGGGTGTAGTGTGTGTTATGTGTGTGT
>NW_028234419.1:2592883-2605383 GCF_977035675.1 Penaeus japonicus
GGTCCGATCGATTTATTCATTGAGTTATTTTTCTCGTGGAGAGCAGAGAAAGAAAAGCTGAAATCAGGCATTTTGTTTGGTTGGCCGACTGGCTTTATCTGTAAGGAATAATATTTTGTTCATTCAAATGTGTATACTGTACATATGAATCTGTTTATACTTTAATGGAAAGATAATGATGAATCATAAAACAATTTTATCATGTAGTATCATAAAAGAATTTTCATCAAATTCACAAAAGCTCTATTGACTCACGCAACATTATAGCTAAAGTATTCTTGTTGAAAGCATGATGCACAAGTATATGTTGTTGTTGTTTTAAGAAAACTGCATAGATTTGCTCCAGGATCTGCATTACTGGAAACGTTATCAAAGTTTGCCAAAAAACATTTTTTGAAAATATATTCTCCTCACCTAGCCTGTATTTCAGGGATATATTCGAGCCAGTCCTTTGAAGCCGCAAGTCATAGCAATTCATAATTTAGCTTTGATTCTGATGCTGTTTGTGGCAGGCCATGCCAAGACTCGTCCAGCCCGCAGCGCTGTTGCTGTTTTGCTGCGCTTCCTCTGCCGACTAGACAGCGCTGTCTAATATTGAGCCTCGAAGTGTGTGCGCTTCCCTTGGCGGAGAAATGCGCCGCTGTTTATCTCTTCTCTGCTCAATGAGTTGGATTACTACTTTTGCACTAAATGTATGCATACATACATACACGCACATACATACATACATACATACATGCATACATGCATACATACATACATACATATATATATATATATATATATATATATATATATATACATATACATACATACATATATGTGTGTGTGTGTGTGTTTGCGTGTGTGTATGTGCGTATGTGCATGTGTCTCTGTGTGTGTGTGTGTGTGTGTGTGTGCAATATATAGACACACACACACACACACACACACACTCACACACACACACATATATATATATGTATGTATGCGTGTGTATATGTGTATATATACATATATATATATGAATATATATATATATATATATATAGATATAGACATAGATATATGTATATATATACCAATATATATATACATATATATGCATATATATACATACATATATATATATATATAGATATATATACAACGAATATATAAATGTACCATTCCTTTTTCGAAAAAATATGAATAGTCGACATATTCCAACTGCACGCACAATAAGAAAACCGGACTCGCCGACTGCCTGCAACGTTATTTGTGGCAAGACTTCAAAGGCGAAGTGGACAAAGATTTTCTTTGTCCACTTTGCTACGAGGAACAGGCAATGCACGACTCTTGCCATTCGAGGCCAATAATGGAATTCAAATCAATTCAAACTTTTGGCTTCACTCTTGATAAGCGGAGACGCTGTGTATTTGTGCGTTTCTTTTGTGATACGATAATACATACATCTCTCTCTCTCTCTCTCTCCCCTTATAAATAACATAATATAATAATATAATATATATATATAATATATATAACTATATATATTTATTAATGTATGTAATTAGGTATAAAATATATACATAAATTTATATATTAAAATGTCAACTATATATATAATATATATATATATATATATATATAATATAGATAATAAATTATAAAATATATATATTGTACAGGGTTTTGTTTCGTTATTTACTGTTGGCACTAATTTAATACAGTATATACGTAGAACGTTTCAATAATGTTGATGATGACTTCGTATAAATCTTGAATGTTCACTTTGAAGCTTCAAAGCGAGTTAGCCTGGCTGGCCGCCTCAAGCTCTAACCAACTCACTTAGCTTCCGAACCCGCACTACACTATAAGGTCCGTATGTTTCTGTTATGCATACATCAAACCGAATAAGATATTTTTGTTAATTTCTTTTATACAATTGGGTCTTATATTTGTTAACTCTTTATTGTTTGATTACTTTCTTTGCAGCCTCCTATAATTATTCAGACACCTTCAACCCCTCAGTGATTGCAACCTCCCGACATTAACATCACTGGCGGGTTGTCCAGTGGCTGGTTTGTTGTGTGTTGTTTTTTTTTTGTTGTGTGTGGTTAGAGAGCATTTTTGTACGATATTCCCATTGAACAAACCCTCGATACATGAAAATTCGAGAAGTTTGCCTGTCCACATAAGCGCCCTTTCGCCAGGCTTCCCCGCGGAATTCGACCCCGATTGTTATGTTGCATATATATTATATATTTATATTATATAATATAATATAAATAATAATATAATATATTATATTTACATAAAAATAATAACATATTATAGTAATATGTATATATATTATATATAATTTATATATATAAATACATATATATATATATATATAATACAAAATATATATGAATTATATATATATATATATAATAGATATCTACAAAAGATATGTTATATATAACCAATATATATAAAACATTATATGCATATAATACAACATATATATATAAAATATAGCTCTCGTGTGTGTTGGATCATAGGGCACACCAACGCATATATACATAGATCCCATTCCTTATTCGAAAAAATCTGAAAAGACTCCATAATCCCAACTGCACGCACAATAAGAAAACCGGACTCGCCGACTGCCTGCAACGTTATTTGTGGCAAGACTTCAAAGGCGAAGTGGACAAAGATTTTCTTTGTCCACTTTGCTACGAGGAACAGGCAATGCACGACTCTTGCCATTCGAGGCCAATAATGGAATTCAAATCAATTCAAACTTTTGGCTTCACTCTTGATAAGCGGAGACGCTGTGTATTTGTGCCTTTCTTTTGTGATACGATAATACATACATCTCTCTCTCTCGCTCTCTCTCTCCCTTCATAAATATAATATATATAAAAATATATATAAATAAATAAATATATATATATATATAATCTAATATAAATATGTATGTATGTAGAATATATATATAACATATCTTTATATAATAAAGTAACTTATATAATAATATATATATAAAATTATTATATTGATAAATAAACTGTTATAAAAATATATATATATATAAATATATTGTAACAGGTTTAGTTCGTTTTTATACTGTTTTGCACTAATTTAATACAGTTTATACAGAAACTATATCAATAGTGTGTGTGTTTTGATGAGCGTTCGTCTGAATCTTGAGGTTTCAGCTTTGAAGCTTCAAAGCGAGGTTAGCTGGCTGCCGCTCAAGCTCTAACCACCTCACTTTAGCTCCGTATCTCCGCACTAATATACCGGGTATAGACAGGTCAGTAAGTGTCCGTATTTTTCTGTGTTTGTCATACAACAAACCTAATAAGAAGTTTTTTGTTAATTTCTTTTATACAATTAGGGCTTATAATGTTACTTTTTTATTGTTTGATTACATTCTTTGCAGCCTCCTATAATTATTCAACACCTTCAACCCTCAGTGATTGCACCCCCGACTTTAAACATCCTGCGGGTTGTTCCAGTGGCTGTTTTTGTTGTTGTTTTTTTTTTGTTGGGTGTGGGTTTGAGGGGCCAATTTTTGTACGATATTCCCTTTACACCTCGATACTTTTGAAAATTCGGGGAATTTGCCTGTCCACAAAGCGCCCTTTCCCCAGGCCCCCGGGGAATTCGACCCCGATTGTATGTTGCTATAAAAATATATTTATTTTATATAATATAATATAAATAATAATATAATATTATTTACATAAAAATAATACAAAAATTTGATATGTATATATAAAATATATATATATAATAATTATATATTTTTAATATATTTTTGTTGTTTTTTTTGTGTGTAACAAAAAATATATATATATATATAAAAAAATATATAATATATATATATAAATTATAATTAAAAAAATAATGAAAAGAATATTCCCCATGATGGGACTTTATTTTTAAAAACTCGTATGATCTATCCTAACAGTCACTTTAAATCGCCATGAAATACCAACCTACTGAGTCGCACGTACGACATTAATGATATCTTTATCGTATATGAATATACCAAAATTTACCATTAATTACTCTTTTAATTGAAGTAAAATAGTAATATGAAATAAGTCCCAAAAATCTAACCTGCGCGGGTCCCTGTCCCTGCCTCTGCCTTCAACAGACGAAATCTCCACCAACAAGTGGGTTCTGTTGGGAATCCCCTTTTTGTCTTAATTTGGGAGCTTTCCCAAATACTCGATCTAACAAAATTAAAATCGTTTAAGGGAAGGGCATCGCTTTTAAATTTTAAAAACCTCTCCCCCCTCACCGTCCGACGCATTTCCAAAGCCTTGCCCCGTCGTTTTTATGTTGATTTAAAATTTAAGTAAAGGGATTTGACGGGAAGTCTTGGGAGGGCAACCAACAGGATATCTAGGTTCACGGCAGAAAAAAAAAAAAAGGGGGGGGAACACAAAAACCAAACAAGGCACGCCAAGTCATATTTTTGTTAGTTTATTTTGGATTTGTACTCCGTGACTGACGGCCAAGTCAACAGTTCCATTCCGAAAAAGAAAAGGGGAATAATAAAAAGGAAGGGACCCAATAAAACTTTCTTTGGGGAAGGGGATAAAAAAAAGGGGGCAATAAAGATAATAAACCAGGGGTAATTTCATCGGAAAATCCAAATCATTGACCCAAATGGGACTTTTTCAATTTTTTTTTTTCTCTTTTTTTTTTTATGTGTGTTGTTGGTGCCTTGACTGATTGATAAATGCAAGCAAGGGGAATGATCATTTTCTTACCATAACCCATAACATTGAAAGCCCAACCCACCACAAACCTTAAAACCCAAAAAACACAGTACCTTTTGGTTTTAAGGGTTTTCCCTCATTCCTCGTAAAATTTAACCCCTGATTAATGTACCGTGAAAAATCATAAAATAATATACCCAAACTTTGGGGTTCACATTAATTTTTGATGACCCCATTTCAGTCTGACACGTGATGGCAGCATAACTTACTATTTTAAATTTTAATCAAGTAAAAATCTACATGTGTTGGTTGTTGTGTGTTAGTAATATAAAATAGAAAAAATTTAAAATTAATATATATTATTATAATATATATATAATATATAAAAATAAATAATCATAATATCACTTGATAATAAACATAATACATATTATATATATAATATATAATATATAATATATAAAAATAAAAATAAAAAAATTTATATTAAATATGTATTATTTTATTTATAATTTTATAATATACATGTATTATTTAAAATATAATTTATAATATATATATATATATAATATATATAATATAATATATAATACATCAAACAGACACACAAAAACACACACACCACACACACACTCAAACCACACCCCAACCACTCACACTCACACCACACACCACACACACTTCACAAAAAAAACACACACACACACAAACACACACACAACACACACCCACACCACACACACACCAACACACAAACACACTCACACACACACAGAACAAAACACACACACAACACACCACAAAACACCACACACACACACCAAAATAAAAATAATTATAAATATAATATATATAAATATATTTGTGTTTTTTGTGTGTTGTGTGTGTTTGTGTGTTTGTGTGGGTAGCATATATAAAATTATAAAAATATATAAATATATATAAAAAATATATATAAAATATAATATATTTATAAATATATATATAATATATAAATATATTTTAATTTTTATATATATAAAAAAAATAATGTACAAAGTATAATATATATATATATAAATAATATAATATATTATAATATATATTATATATAATATATATTTTATAAAACATATATATATTTAAAAATATAATATATAACAAATATATATTCAATAATATTATATAATATATAATATAAATATATATAAATATATATATATATATAAAATATATTAATAAATTATATTCATGGTGATATATATATATAAAAAATATATATACACAAAAATATATATATATATAAAATATATATTATATAATAATATATATATATACATAAAAATAAGTATATATATATATAATATATAAAATTTTATAATATATATATAATATGTACACACACACACCAACCCCCCATTTCACCCACCCCCACCACACACACACACACACCACACACACACACACACACCCCCACACACACACAAACAACCACATACACACACAAAACACACACACACCACACACATAAATATATAATAATTATTAAAATATAAAAAAAATATAATATATTAAATAAAATAATATTTAAAAATTTTTTATTTTTAAAAAATATATATATACATACAAAATAAAAATATATATATATAATATAAAATATATTTTTTTTAATAAATATAATTTAAAATATATATTATATAAATATATATATTACACATATATATACAAAATATATATAAAATTATTTTTATATATTTTAAATTATATATATATTTATATATAAATAGTATTTATATATATAATAAAAAAATAAAATATATAAAGTATATAATACATATATATACTTATATATAACATATAAATTTTATATAAAAATATAATATATAAATAAATTAAAATATATAAAAGAGAGAAAAGAAGAAAAGAAGGGGGAAAAAATAATAGATATAATAATAGATTTAAATTTAAAATATAACATAAATTTTAATAAAATAAATATATATTTATATATAAATTCTAAAATTTATACTTTTATTATATACCATAACACAAAAAATACACAACACATATATAATGTATATACTAATATATATTTATATATGAAAAATTATATTATAAAAAATTTTATATAATTATATATATAAATTAAATATATAATATTTTATTTTATAAAAATATATAATATATTTAAAAAAAATATAATAAATTGTTTGTTTGTGGGGTTGTGGTGTTTGTTTGTATTTATATTAATATATATAAATAATATATATATATATTAAATATAATATATATAATATTTTACATATAAATATACTTAGAAATTTATATATATAATATATATATATATATATATATATATATATATAAATATATATATATTTTAAAAATTAAAAAATATTTAAAAAAATAATAATATATATAAATAATATATAAATAAAATATTTTAAAATTTTATATATATATACTAAAATATATAAAAAAATAATTATATATATTATATAAATTTAATAAATTTATAATAAAAAATTTTATAAAAATTATAAATATATAATACACACCCACACACACTCAACAACACAAAACATCTCACCACACACACAAATCACAGACACTCACAACACTCCCCACACACACACACAACACACACACACTCTCACACTCACCACTTACTTACAGTACAGTACACCCCACCCACACAGCACACTAACACATGACACACACAGCATCCACACGCACACACAACCTCACACAAACCCCACACTCACACACACACACACACACACTCACACACAAACTCACACACACACACACACAAACAAACACTCACACCCACAACAACACCCGACACACACACACACTCCACACACAACACACCACACTCTACACACAGCACAACACACACAACAAAGACACACATACACAACCACACACACACGACACACACACACACTAACAACTACCACACACACACACACTCCACCACACTCACACCCACACCACACACAAAAACACACACCATACACACACTCACAAACCACACACACACACACAACACTCACACACCAAACCCCCCACATACACACTCACACACACATCACATACATACATACATACACTCCACACCCACACACACACACACACAACACACTAACACACACACACACACACACACAACACTCACACACTCACACACACACTCCCAATAACCGAGTTTTATTCTCTGTCCCTCCCTATTCCTCTCTCACCCCTACGCACCTCCCCATGGGACTGTAAGCGCCTCGCAACCCACACCCACGCACATAAATGTCACTTCAGCTCAGATGCGCTCGGTCCTTAGGGACCGGTTCATATCCTGCCACGAGGATCAAGAAGAGGTCCTTCGGGCAGGCCGATTCGTGTCCTAAAAGTGTCCTTCTTGTCTCGTGCGGCTTTCGCTCGGCTAGGTCTCTTGTCAGAATTGGGAAAAGCTTGGCGGAGGATTATGACTGCCCGGATATACGGTGTGTGTCTGGGTTTAGACATGTGCGCAGGTATGAAAAATGCATATTCATGTATATATGTGTGAGAGTGTATGTGTGTGTGTGTGTGTGTGTGTGACTGTGTGCGCGTGAAAAAGGCCGGGCCACCGTTAAATCGGGTTCGATTTTTTCCTCCCTCTCCTTTTTCATGCCGGTTGCCCGAAAGAGCTTTCTTTGAGCTGCCTCATTGCACATTCCGATGCAAGTGACCAGAGCTGCAAAGCCGGACAGAGAGCGGAGAGATTGGCAGGGAGCCAGGGGGGGGGGGGGCACCCAAAAATGAATAGACAGATGGTAGCAGGTGCAACAGAAGCAAACCAGATGCACACTTAAGGATATGTGTGTGTGTGTGTGTGTATGTACGTATGTATGTATATATATATATATATATATATATATATATATATATATATATATATATGTATATATATATATATGTCTATATGTGTGTTGTGTGTGTGTGTGTGTGTGTGTGTGTGTGTGTGTGTGTGTGTGTGTCTATATATCTATATACCTATATATTTATCTATCAATCTATCTATCCATCTATCTATATACCTATCTATTTATCTATCTATCTATCAATCTATCTGCGTACCTGTCTTTCTATCTATCTGTGTGCGTATGTGTGTGTGTGTGTGTGTGTGTACAACGCGCTGTAAAATGTTGTTTTCACGCATCCAACTTTAACAAGAGTTGGTTGTGATACTGAAAAAAAGAGAAAAAGAAGATAATAAGAAGGCACTTTTAAATTGAGAGTAATAATAATACAAAAAAAATTATAATGACAATACAAAAAAAAATGTGAAAAGAAGAAATACGAAGCAAAGGTAGAGAAACGCGCTTAGGCAACAATAAGAGGGAAGAAAAGGCACGGAAGGAAAAGCAAAGAAAGGGGTGAGAGGAAAGGAGAGGACGAGGGAAAGAAACGGGAAGAAAGGTTCAGGGAGAATTAGAAAGAAATGAAAAAAAAAAGAACTTGGGAAGATTACGATGAGGAAGAGGGGAAAATGAAAGCCAAGAAGAAGAGAAATAAAGCAGAAGGCGAAGAAAGAGAACGAAGAAAATTTGGTCGCAGAAAAAACACGAAAAGAAAAACTTTGAGGAACAATGAAGCAAAAAAGGAACTATAGGATAATGATAATAAGAAAATAATACATAAATACTTTGAGAAAACAGGAAAAAACGAAAGAGAAATCTTTGAGAGGGGGAGAAAAAAAATGAATTCAGAAGAAAGAAAAGAAAAGAAAGGCGCAGGGAAATAAGGAGAATCGGAAAGGGAACGGATAAGAAAGAGAGAAACACGCAGTTGGAAGAAAACGAAACATAGAACACATTGGAAAAGAAAATAGTAGTAGAAAGTGAAGACAAATATGGGATGATACATAGACAAAAAAGAAGACTCCGTGAAAGTGAAAAAAAGTGGAAAAACAGAAATGCTGAAAAAAATTAAATACATTTTGGGGAAAATGGAAGAAAAAGACACGCAAGGCTTTCGCCAATGTAAGCCGGAATGACACATACTCGAGAGCAAGCAATATTTGCGAGCACGCCCCTCCCTCCTTCCCTCCTTCCCTCCCTCCCTCCCATCCTCGAAGTGATATTCTCGCGTAGATCTGAGAGAAGATAACGTGAAAAAAAAAAATGTTGCGCGTCTCTCAAAGTCCTTCTGTGGAAACTACGCCGCGTCCTTGGTCCGTTTCCTCGCGAGATCCACGTGACGAGGCTTCCGGGGCTGAGTGACCACCATCGCCCTTTTCTTCAAACATTTGAGTCTGGAGGGAATGGTGTGCCGAGTGCGTGTGCATGAAGCCGCAGGCAATTTGCTCCGGAATATTGGGTAGGAACACATGCACAAACATATGGAGGGAATTTTATTGGGAATTCAAAAAACATAAAAAGTGTTTTCAGCGGCCTTTCGCAATACCTTTTCTGCGTATAGCTTAGGTATATATGCTTATATATTTGTGCGTTTCCGTGTCTTTGTGTGCTCTGTGTGCCTGCGCTTATCCCTGCACTTGTTTGTAGAATTTTGTGTGTCTGCCTGTGTCTATGTGATTATATGTTTTGCGTTATTTTCTTTCAATGTGTGTGTGTGTGTGTGCATGTGTGTGGGTGTGTGTGTGTGTGTGTGTGTGTTTGTGTGTGTGTGTGTGTGTGTTTGTATATATCTTTATGTGTATGTGAGCGCGCATGTATGCATGTGTGTGCACAGACACACGTTGAAATCAAACAGAAAATACTGAATTACGACGCTTGCCTTTTGCCTGTCCGCCCGTGCATTCGCCTTGCATTTCAAATCGTCCCACTTCCAGCGCCTCTACGGCTTTCCAGCAACAACAATTCCCGCAGCAGCAACAGCAATAGCAACAGTAATAACGACAACAACAACACGTTTCGAAGCGTCATTTGATACCTCGATTGAGTTCTGTCCTTCGCGAAGCACCGACTCATCCTGAATGAACTGGTCTGATGAACGTTCTTGCGTTCTCCCCCGCTTCGTGTCCCTCGGAGTGCAACTTTGCTTGCATTCTGCGACGTTCAAGCAAAGATGCGGGGAATATTCCCAAGGAAGTCATGCTGGTGTCATGAATGCTTTTCGTCTGTCAATTCTCTCTCTCTCTCTCTCTCTCTCTCTCTCTATCTATCTTTTTCTTTCTCTTTCTCTCTCTCTCTTTCTCTCTCTCTCTCTCTCTCTCTCTCCTCCCCTCTCTCTTTCTCCCTCCTCTCCCTTCCTCTCTCTCCCACCCTTCCTCTCCTCTCTCTCTCTTTCTTCCTCCTCTCATCTGCTCCTCTCTCACTTCTCCCTCCCCTCTCCCTCTCTCTCCTACTCTCTTCTCCCTTCTCCCTCTCCTTCTCTTCCTTCTTCTCCCTCCTTCTCCTCCCTTCCCTCTCTTCTCCTCTCCCTTTTCTCCTCTCCTCTCTCCTCCTCTTCCTTCCTTCCTCTCTCCTCCTCTCCCTCCCTTCCTCTCTCCTCCTCTCTCCTCTTTCCGCTCTCTCCCTTCTCCTCTCTTCCTCCCTCCTCTCTCTCTCTCATCTCCTCTTCTCTCTCCCGCTTTTCTCTTCCTTCTTCCCTCTCTCCTCCTCTCTCTTCCCCTCTCTCCCTCCTTCCCTCTTCTCCTCCTCTTCTCTTCTCCTCTCTCTCTCTCTCCTCTCTCCCCCCCCCCTCTCTCCTCTCCTCTCTTCTCTTCTTCTCTCCCTCTCTCTCCTTTCCTCTCTACGCCTCCTACCCGGTCCGCAATTGCTCTCCTCTCTCTCTTGCGCTCTCGTCTCCTCTCTCTCATTCCTCTTCTCTCGACACTCCTCTCTCCATCTTCCCGCTACGCTATCTGCTCGTCCTCCCTCTCCCGGCATCTACCTCGACCTCACTCAATCTCTGCTCTCTCTCGCTCCCCCTCGGTCGGTCGTGGGCCCTCATCCCTCTCGCTCCTCTCTTCTCGCTCTCTCTGACCCTTCTCGCCTTCTCCTCCTCGCTCCTCTCTCCGTCTGCATCACGTCTCCTCTCCCTCTCTCTCTCTTCCCCTCTCGCCTCCTTCTCTCATTCTCTCTCTCTCCTCTCCTCTTCCTTCTTCTCTTCGCGAACCTCTCTCTCCCATCTCCTCTCTCTCCTTCTCTCCTCTCTTTCTCCTTTCTCTCCTCTCTCCTCTCTTCTCTCACATGCTCTCTCTCCCTCTTAGCTCTCTCTCCGATTACTCATTCTCCCCTCTTCTCTCTCTCCTTCTTCCTCCTCTCTCCTTTCTTCTCTCTCACTTTCTCTCCCTCAATTCCCTCCCTCTCTCCTCTTCCTCATCCTCCTCCTCTCTCTCCTTCACCCTCTTCACTCTCTCTCACGTCTCACTCTCTAAATCTCTCTCCTCTCTTACTCTCCTTCCCTCTCCTATTCTCCGCCTCTCTCCTCTCTCTCCTCTCTCTCCTCTCTCTTTCCTTCTCTCTCCCCTTCATCTCTCTCTTCTCTCTCTCTCATCCCTCCCTCCTCACCTCTCTCTCTCATCCTCTCTCTCTCTCTCTCTCTCTACTCTCCACTCTCCGTCTCTCTCTCATTCATCTCACCCCCACATTCTTCTCTCCCTCCCACTCTACTCTCTCTCTGCTCTCTCTCTCCACTCTCTCCTCGGTCTCTCTCTCTTCCTCTCTCTCTCTTCACTCTCTCCACCTCTGATCTCTTCTCTCTCTCTCACTCTTCCTCCATCTTCACACTCTCTCTCCTCTCTCTCACCTCTCCCTCCTCCTCTCTCCTCTTCTCAGCTCTCTCTCTCTCCTACTCTCCTCTTCCCACTCTTCTCTCTCTTCTCTCTTCTCTCTCTCTACCCCCCAACTC
>NW_028234419.1:2620383-2632883 GCF_977035675.1 Penaeus japonicus
GACCTGGGTAAACGGAGCGTAATATTGCGGTGACTGCTAGTAATACAACTAAACGACCGGTTAAATTCCATGCCATGGATTGTGTTATGTTATTATCTAAACTAAAAGACCAAATGTTCAAATTCTCTGTGTCGGGAACCTCAAGCCAGAAGCCTTACACCTTCGCGACACTTTTTATCACTGTGCCTATGCTAGTGGGCCCCGTATCACTTTCGAAGGTGTGTTAGACCATGGCCAGAGCAGATGGGATAGAATATTAGGCGAGGATGAGCAAGCCAAACTTTGACAAGTGATTAATTGGTGTGGTGAAATCTTAGGCGAACCTGTTAGCGTAGATTCCAAGCCAGCTGACGAAGTGTTCAAAAACACTTTGAGAGAATATTTAGCCCTCCAAATACATATTACCTTGATGTTAATGAGTTACACATTATATATATATATATATATATATATATATATATATATATATATATATATATATATATATATATATATATATATATATATATATATATACATATATATATATATATGCTTATATTATTTGAGCCTATTATTCCTAATGAAGTAGCAAATCAAATACGAAAATTAAAATCCAACAAAGCCAGTGGACCAGATGGTTTGCCACCAGGCTTATTCAAAATTCTATCTGCTGAATGGATCGTGTATCACTACACTATATACCAACTTATTCTTATCTGGTTCATACCCCTTTTGTTGGACGACTGCAAAACTAATCTAAATCAGAACCAAATTATAGGGGTATATCTGTAATATCTGTAAAAAACAGTATAGCCAAGATTTACAATATGATTTTATCCACTCGGCTTAGTCAGTGGTTTATGTCATACAGAGAAAAAGCCAGGTCGCAGGCAGGGAGAGGGTGTGTTGAGCATCTAGTCACTTGAAGACTACTAATGGATGTAGCAATGAGAAAGGAATTGAAACTATTTTTTTACTTTAGCAAAGCATATGACTGTGTACCGAGACATAGACTGTTTCTGACTGTGAAGTGAATGGGATGTGGGCTGACAATGCTTATGGCTTTAGTTGCGATGTATCATTGCACCAATAGTGTGATGGGGAATGCTCTGGTCGCTGCTACTATTGGTGTTCGTCACGGCTCACTTGAATGGTTACATGTATTGGATCTGATGAATGACAGTTTTGCTCTTTGCATCTAAGGACGATATGAAGTGCAAAATTAGATTTTTTTATGATTTTTTGTAATACACATGGAATGGTAATCAATGATAGTAAGACAAAATTTATGGTTGCGAACAGTAGTAGGGAGGATAGGGAACCTATGACATACAATAATGTTGTCATTGAATATTATAGTCAGTATACTTATTTGGGGTCTTTTTACTCATGATGGGTCAGCATCCACAGCCATTAGATAACAAGCAACAGTAAAATGTACCATGCGTTAACATTTACATCTTTTGTCACGAAATAATGATGCCTCTAAAATCAAGAAGAAAATCGTCGATGCTGCACTGATGTCCGCAACACTCTATGGAAGCGAATCTTGATTAAACGGCGAAATAAAGCCCATTGAGAGACAGTATTGATGTTGTATTAAAGAATTGTTAGGTGTTAGGAAGACGACTACTAATGATGTTTGTATGGTAGAACTGGGTTTGACCGCATTGCGCACGTTAATCAAGACAAAACAAAGAAAATTCTTCAAAAAGATGTGGCTTGAAAGACAAGCATTAAATGATGACCCATTAATACACGCAGTACATACCCCTTCTATTTCTAGATACGTTAAGAGATTTAGTCTCTACTAATGTCAATGATGTGGAAGAGGCAAATCATACTTCAAACTAAAGTCCTGTACTCTGTATCAAATCAACTGACATTAATTAATCCCGAGCTAAATGTGCATGAAATACATACAAAAGATGGTAAAGTTCATGAGACTGCGCGTATGTCTTGGACTAGACTGCGACTGGTTGCTCACTCACTTACGGTCGAGAAAGGGCGATGGTGCAGCCGAGGAGGACACCCGCTGGACGACAGGCTGCGCCCCTGCGGCCAAGTCTAGACAGAAACACATCAATGAAAGTTTTCCAATTTCCTTAGAAGACAAATATATAATGCCACCAGTGTAAATGACCTGATGTTACATAGAACTAATTATATTGTACACAAATTGCTGTCTCTCTACTAAGACGGTTGATTTATATTAGTTTATTATCGTTTACCTGTTTCTTCATATTTCTCATGATAAATACTTAGATTAATTGATATGTTCTAGGATATTTTTATGTACATGCATGCCCCAGCTTAGAAGATATATGTTTGTATTGACCTTTTGTATGTTTCTGTTTATTTTATAGTTATTGTATCTTGAACCAGACAAAGTTTATTGCAACATTCTGTATTAATGTTTTTGTGGTTAATAAACTATCACTCTCTCTATCTATCTATCTACCTCTGTCTTGTCTCTCTCTCTCTCTCTTCTCTCTCGCTCTCGGTCGTGATATGTACTCACAAAAGGGTTGTTAGCCAAGGTCTGGTGGTTCTTGAGGTGATTTGTTAATATTTACTTGGGTTGCGATGGTTTGTCGGATGTCGCTTGTTAGGCTGGAGTGTCTCATGCTAGAGACTGGAGGAGCGGTAGCCACTGCTCGCTCACCAGTCAGAGAGTGAGTGACAGAGTGTGGGAGTCTGACTCACCCCAGGTCGACCTTTCTGCCTGACCTGCCGGGTCGGCTATAGGTAGATTCCTAGTCGGGTTTTTTTCCTTATTCCACGTGGGCATGAGCCAGAGCACCATGCGTTATCCTCGTGGTGACCATGCAGTAGCCACGTAGAAAATCAGCCTGTCCTCAAGTGGCACTTAACCTATTGCAGAAGGGGGTAGATTCGCTTGCCCAGTCTCCAGGATAGATATTATTTTAGAGCAAGGCAGCTTGAAGCAACATAATTTGAATCTTCCCACTCTCTTTCAGTCATTCATAGTAAAACTAGAGCCGTGTTTGTGTTTTATTTTTCTGTGTGGTTTATTGATTTTAGAGACTTATATGTTTGCCACTGTTCTCCCACTCGACCTGAGAAGCTTGTAGTTCAAGTTGTCTCTTGCGGGTCGCTGCAACCAACTTCCTTCTTTATCTATCTTTATTAGAAAAAAATAAAATCAACCTAAAAAAAACTGCAAAGAAAGAAAAACAAAAAAAAGAAAATTCTATATTCAAGCACACACCCTTCCTCCACTCCCTGTTTGTCTTTCTTTCTTCCGTTTGGCTCTATATGTATAAGGTTATCAAGCAGATATTTGGAACGCCTAGAACCACGACACAAGACCCGGAATGCAGTCACCCAAAACACTAAGGTTCGGGAGCTCAGCAGTAGCAGACGCCAAAAACGCCCAGAAGAGAGCGCATGGCTGTCATTTTCCAAGCAACCAAAAGTGTAGCACCCGTGAAGGACGTGAAAGACGACAGCATGGAAAGCCCACCTGGGAAATAATAAAAAAGGACAGACGAATATAGAAAACAAAGGAATGAATAGACACGCCGACAGGGAGGACATCACCACCAGAGCTTAAGGTTGACCTGAACCTTGTAAGCCGGACGAAAACTTCGGCCTTCAAGGACGACTTCAGTTTAACGGCTTGAGGGTAAGCCTAAATAGGTGGCCGAGCAATATATGAGTTGTGCTTCAAGTGCCACAATGCTGTCTGGTATTGCAATGGATAGCGCACCAGCCTTGCATCCCCGTGGTCGGCAGATCGAGCCCCGTCCAAGCTCGTGAGTTTCCACTGTCACCTGGCGGTTACTGGTGTGGCTGGGCACTAAGTTGGGTAGGTACCAAGTTCAGATTGAGTCAACACTTGCTGGCACATTCTCTCATAATTCAGCATACGCTAACACAGGCAGGGTCACCTAAGTGCATATAAGTCCGGCAAAACGTCTGCTTCACAAATCTGGCTTATCCTTATCTTTAACCCATTGCGGACAGGTGTCATAACATATATGACGTAGAAGCTTTGGCCTGACGATGGGCGTCATAACATACATGACGTTCGGGGATTTTGGATCACTGTGCTATTTAATTGTGTTATGAAAAAGGAGTGAGTGATGATGGCAACTGCAGTGATAATTTCTGTAATTACTGTAATATTAAACCAACTTGACGTCCAAAACCTAGATGGCACCACTTTTTCCTAACACCAGCAGGAGATAGAGCCTTGAATGGCACCAACGGTTTCTAACAAATATTATCATTATAGAGCGATTTCACACATTAAGTTGACGACCTCTTACTCTAAAGTACCGCCAATGAAGGTTGTGCAGGCAGAACGAGAAGAGGAAGGTGACTCAATCCATACCCATTGTCTAAAATCTGCTCCTGTGCCAATACGGATGCCTTTCACTGTGGCACTCACAGTCACAAGCACAGGTTTCCTTCCTCTTCCCTACCTCTTCATGTCATTTTTATTGTAGGTGGTTATATGTTTCGTATTAGTTCATGACAGTACAAAAATACGAAAACATAAAGTTGTCTTTTGTCCTCCCATAAAAAGCAATACTTCTATCACAATGAGTATGAAGAAAATGAGCTGATATGGATCATATACTACAATTTTCGTCAACTGCAGCACTGATAGAGCCTGTCATATGGCATAAGTCTCTAAACACAATAAACCACACAAAAAAATAAAACACAAACACGGCTCTAGTTTTACAATGAATGACTGAAAGAGAGTGGGAAGATTCAAATTATGTTGCTTCAAGCTGCCTTGATCTAAAATAATATCTATCCTGGAGACTGGGCAAGCGAATCTACCCCCTTCTGCAATGGGTTAAGTGCCACTTGAGGACAGGCTTTACTTGAACCACTGTAAGTCTCTGAATGAATAAGAGAGACCACAAGGTAGTAAAAACTTATGCAAATAACTGTCTAACTATTGTATCAACAGACTTATTGCGATAAAAGAAATATGTAGGTAGCACTAGTCGTTCTACAGAATTACTACCTGAATTAATTAATTCGTTTTATGCCATGACACTGTTGTACTGTCAAGTATGTTCGCAAATAAAATTGTAAGTAGTTAATGCAAAAGTAAGAGAATATGTAATGAGTTTATAGAAATACATTGCTAACAACTATCCACTTTTACTTTCGACAAACTAAGGGCGATAAAAGAATATTGTGAGTAGAGAGAAGCGTGGGATGAGCTAATGCAAAGTGAGAAGGGGAAATGATGCGTCTAAGTGAGGAAGGAGTTCGTGAGTTGAAACTGAATGTGAGTGACACAGAGTGTGAGTATGTGTATGTATGAGTACTTCAAGTTTGTATGAAATTATTCCTTTAAAACAAGAAAATTAAATAAATACTGTAGTGGAATTTAATGTTAGTGTTTTCATAATAATTAGCTAGTACAGTAATATCAACCACGTAGATAATGATGAATTCGCACTTGTCATGTTCGAATAATTATATGATTGATAAATAATGATGATCTGATCTGAATCAGGGTTATTCTGCTCGATCTTCAATCGAATAGTTGACTCGCTGCATGTGCAAACATATCACTGCAACCCTTCACGTCTGTGGCTGTATTTAGGGAATCCTTTTACGCTAAACTGCGTTTGATCAGCGAAGTTATAGTTTAAGCGAGAAGTACGAATTCGCACTAGAATCGAACAAGACATGAAAAAGGGTGATAGTCATGGAATTGATTTGAGTCAGGAATACCTAAGCAAGAATTGGCTCTCCGGATAAGATTCACAGCAAAACAAAACGATTTATGGCAACCCTGGCTCTATGGCGGGAAAGTATTTTGTGTGAAGGAAAGGAATAAAGTTCAAATTCGTTAATTTAATGAGACAATTTAAAATGTACCAAATACGAACTAATTGATAATGATATCATATTGTAGCTAATTAATAAGAATAAAATGAGAAAGCATAATTAAATTTTCCATATTCCAGATGGTTAATGTGAATATAAAAATGAAAAGGAAAGAGAGAATAGTGGGCCTTACTACATCCCTCTCAAAACATGATTGCGAAGATTTAACAAACTTAGATGAACCTTATCTGGTTACGCAACAAGACCCACACGGCTATACAGTATTATGGGACATCAAGATTAATAAAGCTGGTTTACCAAGCCTTACCTATTAAACAATAAGAAGCATATTATATCTCTACTCGTGTTTGAACGTCGAGGAACGAGGCTGGAGGAGGGATACACAAATGAAAGCTGTGACCTGACGTTTGTCCCAAGGCACACGTAACATAGGAGGGAGGGTTGAGATGCGGCTTTTTGCACTGTTAAAACACATAAGCGCAAGTATATGGGGGGGGGGGGGTACAGGAAAACAAAGAAATTAAAGAGAATTGGCCCATTGTATGTTTTTACGGTTTTTGTGAAGAAATGTCGAACGGAAACATTTTGAAGAGAAGTTTAAGTGCGTGGGTGTGGAGGGGTCGATCTTGTCCTTCGATCTTGTTCTTTCTTGCACGTTGCGTAGTCAGGGCTTTACGTTTCCAAATCTTGTTAAAGAAATTGCCTGGGTGTTCCTATGGCCTTCTTACGTCCTAACAATTCCTGACACTGTAGGTTGCCCGTAGCAGACCTCTTGCTTCTCTGCTCTGTGGCAGGTGACTTAGGGGCTGAGGGACAAAATCCCATGTGGGATCGTGTGGCCAGTGAAATTCAATAGATCTTTTCGTTTTCGGAGGTAATGTCCTTTTCCAGCCATTTGTAGTGGATCCCACTTCTGACACTAGTTTGTAATGGTGCGCAGAATGAGTCTTACCGCTGCCATCAGTTTGTGAGGTGGTGTGGGTTCACACCGCTGCAACCACTTTGTGAGGGGTGCAGAATGGACTTTCCCCCACTGCTCCTTATTCATGAGGGTTTTTTCCATCCCATCGCTAGCACCAGTTTGTGAGAGTGAGCAGAATGGGCCCCACCATGGCCACTAGTTTGAGAGATGTACTCACAAAAGGGTTGCTGCCAAGGTCTGGTGGCTCTTGATTCCTTTATTGGTGGATAACGGCACAGGTGATGTGTTCATATTTACTTGGATAGTGATGGCTTGTCAGACATCTCTTGTTAGGCTGTAGCGCTTCACGCTAGAGGCGGGAGGAGCTTTAGCTGCCGCTCCCCTGCCAGAGAGAGAGTCTGACTGACCCCTAGGTCAACTTTTATACCTGCTGGTTCTGCTGTAGATTGATTCCTAGTCAGAACTTTTCCTTGTTCCACGTGGGCATGTGCCAGAGCACCTTGAGGTATTCACGTGGTAGCCACGTGAGAAATCAGCCTGTTCTCAAGTGGCACTTGAAGTACATCTCATTCTCTCTCTCTCTCCTTCCCTCTCTCTCCCTCCCTCTCTCTCCCTCCCTCTCTCTCACTCCCTCTTTCTCTCTCTCTCTCTCTCTCTCTCTCTCTCTCTCTCTCTCCTCCTCCCCCCCCCCCCCCCCCCTCTCTCTCTCTCTCTCTCTCTCTCTCTCTCTCTCTCTCTCTCTCTCTCTCTCTCTCTCTCTCTCTCTCTCTCTCTCCTTCTTCTCTTTTTTTTTTTCTCTCTCTCTCTCTCTTCTCTCTCTCTCTCTCTCTCTCTCTCTCTCTCTCTCTCTCTCTCTCTCTCTCTCTCTCTCTCTCTCTCTCTCTCTCTCTCTCTCTCTCTCTCTCTCTCTTATTCTTTCCCTCTCTCTCTCTCTACTTCTCTCTCTCTCTCTCTCTCTCTCTTTCTTTCTCTGTCATTTCCTCTCTCTCTCTCTCTCTCTCTCTCTCTCTCTCTCTCTCTCTCTCTCTCTCTCTCTCTCTCTCTCTCTCTCTCTCTCTCTCTCTCTCTGTCTTTGTCTCTCCTCTCTCTCTCCTGTCTCTCTCTCCTTTCTCTCTCCTCTCTCTCTCTCTCTTTATCTCTCTCTCTCTCTCCTCTATCTATCTATCTATCTATCTCCTTACCTCATTCTGCTTCTCCTCTTGTCTCCTCTCTTGTTCACTGTCACACACTCTTTTGCTTTTACAGTCTGGCTTGCGATCCTAAGCCTTATTTCATCACTAGCGCTCATTTTAAAACAAAGATAGTCTTTGACTTTAAGCAAATGCGAACCTGAATAATTCATAATTTGAAAACTAAAAGATGCAGCTTCCGTCATGATTTTCAGAAAGGAAAAGAGTGAAAAATCTTGTAGCTCACCGTCCATTTTCTTCCTTTAGTGTTGCAGCTATTATTGTGAGGCAGCAACATCAGTAAGGAGTTCCTAAAAGTCCTGAGGTCTAAAAAAAGAAAACTATAACACAATTCTAAAACCGAATTAGTGCGTATTTAAATTTTTACAATAAATTCTCCTACAACCCTTCATTAAGCATTTAGACTCTGTCATTGGTTTTGGACTTTGAGATTTGCGAATAATGGAATGAGTCATTTAGATTTAAAAGGATTCACAGGGACAAGGCGCGGGAACGAGACAAAACCGGTTATGATAATGATGATAACGGTTGTCACGGGGATAGTGACAAGGGTGATATGAGTAAAAGGAAGATTATGATTATTCTCATCGTTTTATTGCCTTTATTTTTATTATCATTATTATTATTATGAACATTATCATTATCATCATTATTACCATTATTGTTATGATTATCATCACCATTATCTTTATCATCATTGATATTATTATTATCATAATCCTATAACTTATTGTATAGAGTTTGCTGCCACCCATTCCACCCCCCATTTTTCCTTTTCTCCTCTCTCTCACTCTTTCCCTTTCCCCTCCTTCCTTTCTCTTACTCATTCACTCAATCACTCACTCCCTCACTTACTCACTCACTCACTCAATTACTCATTCACTCACTCACTTATTCACTCACTTACTCACTCACTCACTCCCTTTCTCGCCCTCCCTTCCTTTCTCTCACTCACTCACTCCTTTTCTCCTCCTACCTTCCTTACTCTCACTCACTCACTCCCGTTCTCCTCCTCCCTTTCTCTCTCTCACTCACTCCTCCCTCCCTTTCTCTCACTCACTCCTCCCTTCCTTTCTCTCTTGCTCACTCACTCCCTTTCTCCTCCCCCTTCCTTTCTCTCTTGCTCACTCACTCTCTTTCTACTCCTCCCTTCCGTTCTCTCTTACTCCTCCCTTCCTTCTTCTTCCACTCATTCACTCCCTCTCTCCTTCTCCCTTCCATTCTCTCTCTCTCACTCTCTCACTCCCGCTCTCCTCCTTCCTTTCTCTCTCTCATTCATTCCTCCCTCCCTTTCTCTCATTCACTCCTCCCTTCCTTTCTCTCTTACTCACTCACTCCCTTTCTCCTCCCCCCTTCCTTTCCCTCTCACTCACTCTCTTTCTACTCCTTCCTTCCTTTCTCTTTCACTCACTCACTCCCTCTCTCCTTCTCCCTTCAATTCTCTCTCTCTCACTCACTCATTCCCTTTCTCCTTCTCCCTTCCATTCTCTTTCTCTCACTTACTCACTCCCTTTCTCCTCCTCCCTTCCATTCTCTCTCTCTCATTCGCTCACTCCCTTTCTCCTCCTCCCTTCCATTCTCTCTCTCTCACTCGCTCACTCTCTTTCTCCTCCTCCCTTCATCTCTCTCTCTCTCACTCCCTTTCTCCTCCCTTTTTTTCTCTCACTCACTCCTTCCTTCCTTTTTTTCACTCCCTTTCTCCCGCTTCCTTCTTTTTTCTCTCTCACTCACTCACTCTCTTTCTCCTCTTCTCTTCTCTCTTTCTCCCTTCCTTTCTCTCACTCACTCATTCACTCCCTCTCTCCTCCTCCATTCCTTTCTCTCATTCACTTACTCACTATCTTTCTCCTCCTCCCTTCCTTTCTCTTTCCCACTCACTCAGTCCCTTTTTCTTTCCCTTACTCTATCTACTTTTTATTTCCTTACTTTCTGTTTCTCCCTTCTATACTTCTTATACTCTCTCCTGGTCCTTCTCCACGGCTTTCATTTTGTAGCCATCTCTTATTTCTCCTGTTTTATTCAATCTGTAATGTTCTCTTGACTGTAACTCTCCTTTCCACCCTCTTCTCCTTTTTATTATGTTTACCTCCAGTTCCTTTTGCTTTGCCCTTAATCTTAAATTCTCTTTCTCCACCTTATTCTGCCCTCATCTATATTTATTTTCTCGTGTCTATCTATTTCTTTCATGTTTTCAATTTCTCCCTTACCCGAGCCTAGGATAGCCTAGCACAACACTTTTTGTCTTATTTTGCATAGAGCTTATTCCTTCTTTTCTTTTTTTATTCTGTTATCTTGTTCTCATTTTTATGTTCTTACGTTTAATATATTTTGTTCTAGATCTTTTGTTTCCTATTTTTCTACTTCCTAGCCTCCATGCCTATCTTACCTGTAAACCTACTTTTCCTGCCCTTATTTTGCCTCTTTATATTTCTCTCATCCTTTCCCTTCACTCTAAACCTTATATCCGCCCCTATGACCCTATTCCAGCCCTTCTAAATCCTAAATCCTGCCTCATCCTTGGCCATGCTGAATCTATCTGATCCTGGAGGAATCCCGGACACGGATCGCTCGAAGCTCCCTTACCTGTTTTCTCCCAATATGCCTTTATTATTGTATATTAAATCTACTGCATGATCAGGCCATTTTTTGTGAAATTAATTCATATTTAGATACGTAAGGAGAGTTTTTGTTTACTTTTATTTGCCGGGCCTTTTAGAAATTAATTGTCATTCCATAAGACCGCTTTTTTCTTATCCATGTTAATATCCTTACTAAAACTTATCGAACAAGCAAATATATCCATGCTTGTTCGAGATGTTAATGTCATATGTTTAAATGATTTTATTATTTTAGTATCATGTTTTACCACTGGTTTTTATTTTTCAAGTTTTACGTAACTTTAAATGTATTTGGCAGAATTAAACCTTGGTTTTAAAGTTTTTGATCTGGTGTATGTTTGTTTTATGTCCACTTTAAAGTCGTGGATTCTTAATAAAAAAAATATATTTGATTTAGGACAAGCATTTGTTCTTTATCTTAGTGATAGTCTTTTTATGCCGAGATAGTTTGCAAGTTTGTTTGCCTGTTTTTGACACTTTTATATTACTTTATTTGTAAATTTTATAATGAACTTTAACCTTGTACATCTTTTATAAACTAATTCAGCTTTTAGCAAGAATTCATTTTAATTATTTGTCGTGAGAATATTTGGATTTTGTGTTGTTGGCCCCGGCTACATAAGGCGCCGTTTTTGGTGTTCCTCCCCCTGGATCTTACAGCGACGACTTCAAGGCTGCATTGAAAAGGTTGTATCTGACCCGATTACTTGCCTGTTGACGGGGAAAAGCTGGGCATTCCAAACATGAGATACTAAAATATATATACAAATTAAAAGGATCTAAACCATAGCCTCACAGAGACCCTTGTCTTCTTTGATGCCTTGAAGGGCTTTATATATGTATATATATATATATATATATATATATATATATATATATATATATATATATATATATATATATATATATATATATATACATATTTTTTTTCTTTCTTTCTTTCTTCTTTTTTTTCTTTTTTTTCTTTTTTTTCTTTTTTTTTTTTTTCTTTTTTCTTTTTCTTTTTCTTCTTTTTTCTTTTTTCTTTTTTTGGAGTAAACATGGCCCCTCTATCTTCTTAAAGAGCTCCTATCCACAGATACCCTTGACCCCGATTTTACGATCTGTCTGGTGGTGCCACTTATCGCTGCTCAAGTAATATTTTTCACATGATTACAAGAGAGTGCAATCTCCGTGCGCTCAGTGTCACGATTAATTAATAAGCGCTGTCTCCATCGGAGCCCTTCGCCGCTCGCCAACGCGGAACTAAGTTCACTCTAGCACGCTTGTTGCCAGGTATATGTATATACATTTATATATATACATATTATATATATATATATATGTATATATATATATATATATATATATATATATATATATATATATATATATATATATATATTATATATATATATATATATATATATATATATATATATATATATATATATATATATATATATATATATATATATTGTACATATATATATATATATATTATATATATATATGTACATATATATATATATATATATATATATATATATATATATATATACCTTTGTGTGTGTGTGTGTGTACACACACACATTATATATGTATATGTATATTGTTTATCTATCTATCTATCTATATGTATTTATATATATATATATATTTCATTATTATCATTATTGACATCATTATCATCAGTATTATCATTATTATTATCTTCATCATCTGTTTGATTATCGTTATCTTAATCAACACTATTATCATCATTACCATTACTATTATCTTTATCATTGTCATCATCATTGCTACTATCATTATTGTAGCTGTTCCTATCACTTTTATCATCTTTATCATCCTCATCGTTCTTATTACTAAAATTATCAAAATATCATTCTCAAAGTAGTGACTCAAATAAACCATTCGCTTGGTGGCATTAAATGTATTGCCTTATAAGGTGTAAAAAAT
>NW_028234419.1:2665383-2672883 GCF_977035675.1 Penaeus japonicus
TCTCTCTCTCTCTCTCTCTCTCTCTCTCTCTCTCTCTCTCTCTCTCTCTCTCTCTCTCTCTCTCTCTCTCTCTCTCTCTCTCTCTCTCTCTCTCTCTCTCTCTCTCTCTCTCTCTCTCTCTCTCTCTCTCTCTCTCTGTGTATATGTGTACCTGTGCGTGTGCTTCGTTTTTTTTATATATCTGGACACCTTACGAGGTCACACAGGACGCCTTACGAGGTCACCCGCGACCAGGCGAGGACTCGGGACACTTTCGAGGTCACACAGGACGCCTTACGAGGTCAAACGCGACCAGGGGAGGACTCGGGACACCTTACGAGGTCACTCAGGACGCCTTACGAGGTCAGAGAAGCTGCCCGATGTTAATGCACTGAGTTTTTTTTTGTTTTTTTTTATTTGCATGTTCACGGGGGAATCAATGCTTCTCGAATTCCTTAATCGCGGAGATAACTAGCTAGATCATCATTTTTTTTTTTTTTTTTTTACTTTTATCTCGTGGTTCTGGAGCTGGTTCGGAAAGGCAGTTGGGTGGGAAGCCTCGGTTTTCCTTTCCCTACTTATTGGGGATGTTTTCGTGTGATGTTATACATACTGCTCTTAGCTGGAATAAACTTTTCCTTATCATGGATTTGATGAGAGGAAGCTCGCTTGATTTATTCGTTTTAATATGAATTGATTTGATCATAACGGGAAATGGCAACGTTTTGTGATGATTGTGTATTTAACCAGCAAGAATTAGGATGGGATTTGAAGAATTCTTGAAAGAATTAATCGTGCAAGGAAATAGTTACCATCTATCAGTTAATGTTGATGGCACGCCCTCCTGCTCTCCCTGCTCGAAATAACCACGCTACCCTCGAGGGAACCCTCGATACTTGGGTCTTTTTTTTTCTTCAAACACCCACTCTCATGTGTTTTCATGTGCACTTCTTCCAGCATGTCCAACATAAATGGTAGTGTTCCTGGACGCATGGCCAGGTGGCGGCAGCGAGTTTTAATGTCCTAAGAGTTAATGGGATTAAAGACACTGCAATAGAAATGATGATTCTGGTTATGGAAATATAAATCAGAAATGGTCAAAGCGAAATAGATAACGGAAGATATTGAGGAAATAATGCCAGGTAATTATGAGGAACATTAAAATGTATAGGAATACATGAATAATCAAATGAGTGGTTATGCACATAGTTGAATAAACTAATAGATATTAGTATATGTATAAGTAGATATTTTATTGTACATACATTAATAGACAAAAGAGATGAGTTAAAAGATAACCACCTATGTAAACAGACATAAACAGCTGAATGGACATTGAAGCAGAGAATCAATAAGCAAGCAAACAAAGAAAGGAAAATAAAATCTCAGGCGTCCGGAAGTCCAAGGTTCCTGCGCACGGCGGGATGAGAGAAAACGGCGGAAGCTCTCGCAGGGGGGACTGAGAAGGGCAGGAAACTCAAGACGTTTCGAGCAGTCGCTGGTGGCGCCGTTGTTGTTGTATTAGATGAGGATTGCGTTTTTTTCTTTCTTTATTCCTCTTCTTCTTTTTCTTCTCCATCTTCTGCTTTTCTCACCGTTCCCTTTCTTCTTTCTCTATTTTTTCTCCTTTTCTTTCACCTTTCTTTCACACTTCCACCATCCCCTGGCGGTGCCGTCCAAACAGACTCTCCCGGATCCAGTGCACAGGCGGAGTGAAGGAAAAAAAACGTAAAATCTTACTTAGAAGAATTCTGATTTGGTTACCTTATGGCTGTGGATGTTGGCCAGTATGTAAATGTGGCGAGTCGTCACCCGAGACTTTTTCTGTTGCGCCTTCCACACCTGGGTGATCGGGGCGTTCGGCAGATTAGGAAACGGTATTCTGAGTGAATGAAAATAAAACACTAATCGCCTGTCATAAAGAATTCTAGATATCATCAATGATGCTCAGAGGATTGGAAAAGAATATCTTAAAAATTTAACAAATTCAAGAATTTTAAACAAGTGCACACTTGAAGAGCACACTTGTTAACAATTGCACACTATACACTTTTTGGTTCAGTACGCATCGTGACCTCATATGGAGAGGTTGTATGGTGCCCGTGCTCCGTTACTATTCCTAATACACGGAACTCTAGTGCCATATACGAGGAGCTCGAATTAGGTGTAAAGTGTGCACGAATGTTGGGCGCTCTTGTCCATCGAAAGTGATTGTCCATGAATCCAGTGCTGTGAAAAGAGTAGAACTATGTACTGTACGCCAAGGTATTTGAAGGAATCTATCCTGCGAGTGCCAGTACAGCTACAGAGACCGTTAGAACTGAGTGCCCTGTTGTGCCCTGAGCCTTAATTCACCTGTCACGCAGCGAGCGAGCCAGGCGCCGCGGTTACCCCCACCATGGGGGACAGCCGCAATGTAAACATTGAGGAGGGAGAAGCCTTGGTGGCCACCTCTCCCTCCCCTCCCAACGCTGAGCACAGCACCACGGCTGATATATGCATACCCATGGAAGAAGCAAGTACTGCAGCAATTGCTGCAGCCCCTGATGTCAGTACTACCGATACCCATGTGGAAGGTACTGATGAAGATGATGCTGACGGCTTTACTTTAGTAAGCCGTAAACCCAGGAAGAAGAAGAAACATGAAAAAGTCATCAAGCCTACTCTTGCACCACGAACAAAATATGTTCGTCTCGCCTTTCCCGAAGGCACAACGAATTCTGAGAAAATGAAATGGCTGGGATGCGTTGGCAACAACGCTCCGTCCCAAGGGGAAACACCCCTTGACCTCGTGCGAGGAGACACTCTCTCCTCGCCATATATCTATATTGCCCGTCATCAACAGACCTATATTGATCTGCTCATTGGCGGTCAAATTGGAGGAATTGCCTTCAAATCATGTGGTGAGCCAAAAAAGAAAGAGAAATATGACGAATACCTCGTCACACATTATAACAAGGAGCTCGACCTTGAGAATGCATATGCGCTCGAGGGAGTTCACAAGGCCATCAGAGTGTATAAAGATGGCCAGCCACTCAACCGTATTCGCATAGTATGGAAAGGAGAGCAACCACCTCCCAGTACATACAATTTTTTTGGAAAATACTTGCCCACCAGCCACGTGCGTCCGTGGAGGGCATCCCCTGTCATTTGCTTCAACTGTATGGGAAGTGGCCATGTAGCTAAATACTGCAAAGATAAGGAACGCTGTGCAGTATGTGGTGAACAGCACAATGCTAATAAGTGTCCTCGCAATATTGTAGAGGCAGAGGGAGCCACAGCTGCCCCTGCTTTCATCCCATCATGCTTCAGATGTAAGAAGACGGGGGTGACGGCCTGGCACAGGGGGTGCACCGCCCTCCCTGGCCTGGCACCTCTCCCGCCTCCCCCTGTGGAGTTAGTGAGAGACCAGCCGACGCCTCCCAGCCCAATCAGCGACCAGCGTGCCGGGGGAGTGGCTGACCGTGCCCGCCATGACGTCATCAGCAGCCGAGACTTCCCGCGGTTGCCGGGGAGTAGGGGTGCTGAATGTTCCGATCTGCATGCCACGGTCGCAGAGCTGGTGAAGAAGGTCAACGAGATGATGATGTTCTTCACAGAGCGATTTCCGGGCTTCAAATTCTCCACTCCAATTGCAACCTCCGAGGACAGCGAGGACGCGCCACCCCCCTCCCCTCCCCTGGCACCATCCCCCTCCTCTCCCCTGGCACCAGCCGAGCCCACCGACTCTCACAGCGAGGACGCGTCATCCCCATCCCCTCCCCTGGCACCAGCCCCCTCCCCTCCGCTGGTACCAGCCCCCTCCCCTCCCCTGGTACCAGCCCCCTCCCCTCCCCTGGCACCTCGCCCTCACCCTCACCCATGGTTGACCGCAGGCCGCACCGGGGAATCCCCCGCTAGGCCGCGCGTGGACTGTGACGGCAGTGGTGACGTCACAACACCCACGGAAGGAAATATCAGTGCAGAACAACCAGTGGAATCATTTCAAGCACTCAAAGAAGAAAACTTAATTTTGATTGGTAAAATGGAGACACTGAAGCGAGATATAGAAAAAATGAAAAAGGACTGCCACTGTCGAGAGGCCAGTACTGCCATCAGTGATAAAGAATCCCGGTGTCATGATACCAATTCCTCCATTAATAGCGGTCAGTGTGAGGGAGCCCGTGCTGATACTGAGGGAGGACAGTGTCAGGAACTACGTGACACGGACCCTGATAAGGCTTCCGGTCCCGCGAATGTCCTCAACACATCAATTGAAGGGATTGAGCTACGAAGCAGAAAAAAGCTAAGAATTAATAGTTTAAATGGTTAAGTTTACTTTTAAATTAAGGTCTGTCCTATGTGAGGAGAAGTATGGTTATACAGCAATGTGTATGTGTGCTTTCTGTAAAGTAAAATGCGTTACCATCAGAGGATATTACAGAATGAAGTATAGACTATCAAATAAAAAACTCTTCATTTATGGATAAACGCACAATCAAATTCATATCATGGAATATGCGTAGTATTAAGCCTAGGCTTAATGACCTAGAGTTTTATATTCGTAAAAACAATGTCGATGTAATCTGCGTACAAGAACCGTTTGCAGCTGCTACTAACATGAAAATAGCGCCTAAACTCAAAGGGTATTGCTCATATGTAAATACAGCCATGACGGGTTTGTTGACTTATGTAAAGCTAACACTGCCACATGAACTAGTAAAACAGTCCGGGAACACCGACGTGCAGTTTCATCATTTAAGAATTAAGACTGCCTCTGGGTTCTTCTCATTATATAATGTGTATGCCAGGAGCTCAAAGTTTCTGACTAG
Organism: Penaeus japonicus; assembly: GCF_977035675.1. Lineage (NCBI taxonomy): Eukaryota > Metazoa > Arthropoda > Malacostraca > Decapoda > Penaeidae > Penaeus > Penaeus japonicus. The sequence goes on from NW_028234419.1 coordinate 2,670,174, forward strand.
TTCTCTACCCAATTTCCATAATCAAGGAACATTATGTATGGGGATTTTAATACTAGACACACACAATTCGGCGATCACAAGAGTAACAGTAATGGGAAAGAATTTCAACATTTCGTCAATAGAAGATCAATGACTGTCTGTGACACAAATAAACAGACTCATTTGGAAAGTAGCAGGTTAGATTATGTAATTGGCAAAGGTCTTGTGCATGGTAATGTTTGTACTTAACTGGCTCGAGAGTTGGTCAGTGACCACTTTGCAATCCTAACAGAGTATACTGTTGACAACAGCATAGCTCACAAAGCACCCAGACCTAAAATTACAATCCCACCGGGACTGGAGCATCACTTCAAGGCACGTGTTTATGACTGGTATAGTACCTATGTCGTAACCACTGTCGAAAATTACTCTCAGGACCTGATAAAAGTTGTCACTGACTACTACAATACATGGGTCTGCTCAAGAAAACTCTCAAAGAAAAAATTTTCCCCAGTCCCTCACGCACCAAAGTGGATAAATGATCCCATCTTAAGTAGGGGCATAAACGAGTTCAGGAACTTGCTAATTGTTATAGGGATAACATGACATCAGAAAATCTTTTACGATTCCTCAGAGCTAATAAAGAATTCAGAGAATTAAAGGCTCAAATTCGCAGTAAACATTGGGAGCAATTCCTGCAGAGTATTAACCACCAAACTTCTGCAGCTGAAGTATGGAGAAAAATCAGCAGGTTGTCAGGTAAAGCTGTCGCCACTCCGCAGTTCCACAGCCCATTAGAACCCCCCATTTAGTTACTAGATCAGTGGGCCAGAACCTCTCAGCTGAACTCACTTCCGCAGAGAATAAGAGATAAACTTAACACCACGAAAATAAATAGGAATTTTAACATTGCCATAGCCTGTTCTGCCACTGACCCCTCCGACTTTGCCGAAATAACTGAGTGGGAATTAGATAATGCACTTCGCAAGGGTAAGGCGACCGCCCCAGGCGAGGATGGCATCACTTATAGTGTACTTCGGCTCATTGCTCAGGTACCAGGTAACCCACTCTTACATCTTTACAGACTAAGCTTATCCCAAGGAATACTCCCAAGCTCCTGGACTAAAAGCCTAATCATTCCCATTCCCAAACCGAACTCTGATAAATACCGACCCGTCTCATTGACCTCATGTTTATGCAAGGTACTTGAGAGAGTTATTTTGAGCAGACTCATGTATCGCATACATGCCAAGATAACTCCAAGACTGTATGGATTCCTCCCAGGACGTAGCACTCAGCACTGCTTTGCAGAGTACTTGACAAATTCTCAGCAAGGCATGCAAACTGTATTTCTCGATCTTAAATCTGCCTTTGATATTGCAAACAGAGACCTCATCCTTGAGCAACTGGCTAGCTTTGGTATTCAAGTAAACTTTTAACTTGTATTCATATGTACTTATCAAACCGAGCAGTCCATGTTCTCTTCAGGGGAATCAAAAGTACAAACTCTAAAATGTTTGAGCTTGGCACACCTCAGGGGGCGTACTTAGCCCCATGCTATTTAATATTTTAATGCACAGACTATTAAGCAATATACCACTAGAGGGCAGTGATTCCATTATTTGTTATGCTGATGACATCTGCATTAAAACTTCATCCGAGGATAGAATGCAAAAAATTCTTAATGTACTGTCCACAAAAGCTACTGAGTGCGTTTGATAATCTCAGTTGAAAAAACCAAGGCACTCAATCCTCTTACAATCCCACTGCCAAACTTTCATATAGATGACATTGAGCTAGATCTTTGCCACAAATACAAGTATCTCGGGGTGACTATTAACGACACAGAACTCATTATGAACTTAAAGAAAAGACTGTGGGAGCGGCTGAAGCCACTCAAGACTCTTGTTGGCAGAGAACATGGAGTCAATGTTAACATTGCAAGACTCTTTTACTTATCATATATACGTCAGTCGTAGAATACCATGCCTTACACCTTGTATCATTTATAGAATCAAAGTTGCCTTGTCTAGAAATTGTACACAATGCAACCAGGAGGATCATTCTCGGTTCCCCTAAAACAACGAAGATTGTGAACAGAAAGGAACTCAACTTGCCATCTATTTACGAAAGAATATCATACATCAATACTATTTTTGGTGTCAAAGCAATTAAAGAACCCTTCTATAATACAGAGTTCCAGAGGCAACTTAAATATAAGATAGTGAATTCATCTTTGCATAGCAGTGCCGAGTCGCCCTCAAATTCATGGTTGCAAACGACATACAAATCCATACACCAATTAAATATGTCCTTGAGTAGGTTCCCATATGGACGTTCTCTTCCACCATGGAAAATGTCGACATTGAACGTATTTTATACTGATGTCCCTAAAAAAGACACAGTTACACCAGCTGTACTTAAGCAACACACCCTTGCAACCATTAATGAGCATCTTGAAACTCTGAATATTGACTATGAATGTTACACTGATGGATCCCTACAGTCTGGAAGTAGAGCAGGATGTGCTTATGTTGTATATAAAAACAATATTTTGCAGCACCAAGATTGTAGGAGGGTTAATGACTGGGCGAGCACTACGCAAACTGAGTTGGCAGGAATACTCATAGCCACAGACTTTCTGTTAACTCAAGGCTCAGGAGTAATTTTCTGCGACTCGCAGAGTGCTCTCCAGACTCTGAACACCCTTGATAAAGGTGCTGGAAATATC
>NW_028234419.1:2690383-2695383 GCF_977035675.1 Penaeus japonicus
CAGTAACATTTCCTAAACCGTACTCAAAATGGTACCAACCGTCAACCTTTGCAATCTCAGTCTGTCCAAAAGAGCTCGAAGATCCTGTAAGGTGGACACTAACTAGCATTATACACAATTGAAATCAAAATCTACATTATTCAACCCATCAATAGTTTGAAGGTGTTTTGCAAAGGTCGGTTTGAGACCTAAAGTCATAATTTTAAATGGGAAGGATCCTTATTAGTAGTATAATCAGATACTTTAGAATTTTTCGAGTCTTCTTCTTGAACAATCATAGTAAAATCATTTTTTTTTTTTTACCTAGGAGAGAAATTTTTCAGGGATCCTTCTATTGTAGGTTCCAAGAACCATCAGATTTTTTTATGAGAACCATAGGAGAGCATATAAGATGAAGGGAATCTGTTATACCCAATTCAAATCAGATAAATTTTAACTTCTTTTTAAGGCTTGTCTGAGAGATTAATCGGTTATAAGAAAGTACCTATCTTCTCTAGATATTTTTTTTAGATTTTTCATGTTTTTGTCATTACATTAGTTGCAGCAGAGAAGTTCCTAACTGAACACAAAACAATTTAGTATTATTCAATGTTTTAAAATTACATTATTCTATAATAGGATATCAATATCACCTTCAACAACGGCCTGTAATTCTATGCATTTTGTCTTCTCGTTTTTTCCAATTCATAATTGATTTTAGAGGGGCTATATAGGGCCGGTGACTGATGAAGGAACCACCCCATATTACTGATTTACAAAAATTTTAAGTGTGTTGTGTATATAACTTTTACTTCAATATTACCCCCCCCCCCCCCCACACACACAACTAAAAACATTTTTTTTGAGCATCTTTTAAATTTTCATACACAATCAAGAAAAAAAACTGTTGTCATAATTATTTTGTTTAATTGGTGAAAAAAAACAATATAAAACATGAAATTTTGATAAAAAAAAAACTGAAATTCAATTTCAAACTTTTTTCGTGTATTATAATTTATGTTTTTTGCGCAATATATTTGCTCCTAATTTTGTCTTCACAACTGATTGAATTTAAGGACTGAATATATTAAACATTTGGCACCTTATTTATTAACACACGTTACATTGACGTATTTTAATCAGTTTGGATTAAAGGCTCTTTTTATAGATGAATATTCAGTAATGATGTGCAACAAAATCCGAGTATTTTTCATGGGAGGGCACCCCAAACTATGTACAAATGCTAACATTTGATGAGTTAAATGTTGACATATCGGCCTCAAATTTTCACAAAGACTGCTGTAAACATTTTCGATCACAATTTGGAATTCTTAATCCCTAAGAACTATCCAGTCCCTTTAAGCTTGTTATACAATAGTACATTTTCCGTGAACCTTATTCTAATAGTCTAATCCATTTCTTTAAATCCAATAAAAGGATAAGGTCCATTCCATGATTTGTTATTTGGGGGTGGCAAGGCAATCACTTATCTTAAGCTTATGGCTTCCATTGCCGATCATGGTACATTTTTTCAATTCTTACAACTAATATCCGCGTGAGATGCAGTAAGCTTAGCAGTTTCAGCAAGGCATGTCTCTAGATCATTTACATATTAATAAGTTCCCTTGATTTCAGCATCAAGGTCACCATTAGAGCACAGTACATATAATATTGTAAGAGGCTCCTCACTCAAATGCCTTCCATAGAATAACGAATGTAAAGAATCATTAAACATTTCTCTAGACATTTCTCTATATGCAAAGAAAACATCTGGTAGATAACGATCCCATTGTGTGGATGATGCACAAAGTTTCTTAAAAATGTTCTTTAAAACCCCATCAACACATACAATGGCTCCATTACAAGATACTCGGTAAGACGTAGTAAACGGAGGCTTTGTGGATAGTTCATTCACTTCACACATCAGGTCTGAGCAGATCCGAGTACCGCGACCACGCAAAATCTCTTCATGAACACCCAAGTGAAATTATTTCTTGGAAAAACTCGGCAACAGGGATGGTATCAATGCCTTTAGGAGGAACTGCTCAAGGAAAGCGGGAAACGTATTCAATTAAAGTGACATCTGTGACGCCAATTAGAGCAAGGACACAACGGCCCTTTCAAGTCAGTTGCATCATGCATATTGCCCATAAGAGGAAGCTGGCAATGACTATCTCCATAGCCTTAATACCCACGCCAACTCCTGGCCAAAATAATTTCTGAAAGGTCTTTTGACGAGAAGGGTAACCGGCAATTAGAGAATCGTGGGCTAAATACAAACATTATCTCGTTATATTTCTGGAACTAATTGCCTGTACCATACTGTTTGCTTGCCCGGCGGTTACACTCGAAGCCGGGACTAATTCACACATCAGTTGATATTATAAATGATTGAAGAAAAAATCATTAGAAAGAAATGTCCCCTGCATGATGTAATATATGATGAAACCAATGAATCATACTTACTGGTTTATCTCATTATGCAATATTCAGAAAAATTAACACATCCCATTACCAAATAATTTATGAAAAAGGAAAAAAATGAGATGTGGTAGCCTTATAATTCCTAGCAGATCTTCACAAGCTAAAGGGATCAGATCCTGTTGTATTGATATCTCCAGCAATGCATCCACATAAAAGCAGCCCGAAAGAAAAACTGTTTTGTAAAAGCAGATTTATAAAACAAGTATACACAAAATTTAACCAAAAGAGCCGAGCCGAGCCGAGCTCTTCATTACTGATGATGACACAATGAGGTGCAATAGCGAATGACGCCCCCACCCTCCACCCCCACACGCACGTGCTTACGGCCCAAGTAGGCGATTTCTCGTCAAGCATGCGATGTGTAACAGGGAAGGGACTTACACGTCGTGGCTCCAAAATGTGTAAAGAAGTGTAACTGGGTACTTCAGTTAAATAAGGGCATAAACCATTTACAACATGCACGTCAGGTGTCAGTTTGTTTACTTAAATCCTTTTTCAACACCGTTAAGTTATGTTAACATTATTTACTAAATAATTGAAGTCAAGATTAGTGGCATACAAATTGTCATCGTAAGCAAATAATACAGCATTTAGTCCTTTATTGGTATTAGTCATTTCAATAACATAATGAAGAAACAATATAGGTCCCGGAATGATTGTTTGGGGAACATTACATGTAACAATAATGGTTTCTCGTTATTAGATTTCACAAATTGTTTTGTTATTCATATAGGATTTGAGTCATGCGAGAGGAGGTCCTCTGATTCCGTAATTGTTTATCTTAGTTATACGATGGCTCGACAGCATGAAATACTTTAGTGAGGCCAGCTAAGCAGATTTGTGATTTTCAACTTCGTTCGGAATATGATTAGTAAAACTGAGTGACAGGTTGGATTCCAGAGTGGTTTTAACAGACGATAGCATTATTCTGGTCGAAGTCTGGCAGTCTGTTAAACATCAAGATTTCGAATAATCGGTTATGTAAAGATAGGAAAGATGGGGCGAAAACATTCGAATTTGTCAGATAAAGAGCGGGATTGCTTTTCCATTTTCATTAAGTAAAGAATCAGTTTCAAAGGTGGACTATTACAGGAGAATCATGTAAATTTTCTTTTTTGATCAAGAAAGTTGGAATAGCATAGCCTGTTGTATTATCTTCTAGTTGTTTTGCAATGGATAACAGTTCTTGCTCTATATCACTTGACAAGAGTACAGGCCTTTTATCGATTCCCCTTTAAATAGGTGATGAAAATTTCAGTCGGAATCGGTATTGTATTAGCTAACTTAAGCTCAATTACAATACATTAGTAATGTCCTTCTGAAAAATATAAGAGCGATTTTCATAATTAGACATCGCTGTAGTTGATGCGTTCTATTTGCTATGGAATTAAGAGATTATCAGGTCTTTTGTATCCCGTGTTCTTTTCGACTGTATGCATTTTAAAGTGGTTCGCCCCGGTAGATATGAATGTTGAGTTTGCTTTTTGCGTAATTGGAGATACTCAGTATCATATGTGAAGAGATGTTTCGCAAAGTTTTTGTTATTTCATTAGTGAGGCGATGTTTATGATCTCTGATTGATTTACTTTATATCACACGGAATGGAGTGTATTTGTTAAAATAGAGCGCTGAAAATTGCGTAGAAATTGTGTAATAAGTAGTTTGTTACACGATTCTAGGACACTGTATTTAGGCACTCTCTTAAATTGGGCAATATACGTTTCTTATTAACTACGTTGTTTTAGCATTTACCTTAGTTGCACGATTGATTTTAAATGGAGAATTCACGGGAAATTATTCTGAAGTGGATGCATGAATTATTGCGCAATCATTCAAACCTTTTAGATTGCTACACCAGAAATGGCCTGTTCGTGTAACTGACATGTGAATAGTTCTTGTGGATTTGGTAAATATATTAACGAATTGTCAGTTATGAAAGCTTAATCTGAACTCCCACCAAAGTAAGAGTAAGAGTTGATTCTAGTTAAGAACTCGTCAATTTAGCATTTTTATTTTGGTCTCTTTGGTATTCTGTGTATTATTCCAATAAATGTCGCAAATGGGGCAGTAGATAATTCTACAAATTCATGGAAGGTGATCCATGGAGCAAATTACAAAGACTGTGATTCGGACTATGGTTTATATGTCACGGTGGGCTCAGTGCATACAAGCCCGGCGCAGCATCTGCTCCGCAAATCTAGCTTATCTTTATTCTTACATGTAACAGTTTAACTTAACTGTTTAAGGAGAACCAAAGGTTAGTTGGCTTGGGACATGGTGGCCGTAGTGCACACACCCCTCGTGACACCATGATCTTATCACGGCAATAAGATCATAGAAATAGAATCTTTTCCTTAACATTTCCTTTTATCAAACCTTATTACAAACACATGGAGACAGAGAGTATGAGAGAAGAGAAATGGCAAATAAAAACTCATAAAAGCAAAGTGCTCATGTATTCTGCCTCGATTTCCTGTCACGGCAACGAACTTGACATTCTCCAGACAAACATTTATAAGCCGAGTCGGCTCTGACCC
>NW_028234419.1:2702883-2705383 GCF_977035675.1 Penaeus japonicus
ATTGAAAAGGAACGCGAGTTAATGCGCGAAAGAGCGGAGAGGGAGGAGAGAGTTGCTGAACGCGAACTTAAAAGACTAGAATTGCAGTGCGGAGAAAACGAAAAACGGCGCATTCACGAAATTGAACTTGCTCGTTTAAATGGGAAATCTAACTCTTCTAATACTTCATTTATTGAAGGATTTAAATTACCTACATTTTCTGATAACGAGGATGAATTGGATAGTTTCTTGCAGAGATTCGAGTTTTAGCTGAATTGCATAAATGGAGGAAAGAGGATTATTCTATATATTTGGGTACTTGTTTAAAAGGGAAAGCATTGCAACTTTATACTTCGTTGCCTGATGCTACAGTAAATGACTATGGTAAGCTGAAAGATGCCCTATTAAGAGCTTACACCTTGATGCAGACTCGTACCGGCGGAAGTTCAGGGAAAGTAAAATTAAAGATAAAGAAAGTTATGTTCAACTGATTGTTCGTATGGGACAAAATTTGGGTTGTTGGTTAAACATGAGCAAAGTCGATAGGGATTATGACGCTTTGTGCAATTTTCTTGTTATGGATCAACTACTTATGAATTGTGGTCATGATCTCAGAATATTTTTGAAAGAACGTAAATTCAGCTCAAGAAATGGCCGAAGCAGCGGATCTGTATCGCACAATTATCGCGAAAGTAAACCTCGCACGCCGAAAGCTATTCCTTCTCGCGTGACCGAAGTGAAGTGTCATGGCTGCAGTAAAGACGGTCATATCCGGCCACAATGTCCTGATAATCCTAAAAAATTCAAATATGCAAGACCAGACAAATTCAAAGTAAATTTTGTTTTCCAGTCGGAACTGTTGCCTACAAATAGTTTTTCTGATCCTGACGGGCGACTACGCGAGAAACCCGCTCATGTGGTCCTAGACACGGGTTGTTCCAGTGTTGTAGTAAAAGAGACATTGATCAATTCCAGATTTAAAACTGGTCAAATGGTTAAAGTATACGACTATCTAGGAGTCCCCAATGTCTTTCCTAAGGTACGCTGCCTAATTCAAAGCAAATTCTTTTCAGGATGAGTTGATGCAATTGCAGCCCCAATTAAATTTGCAGACGTTTTGATAGGCGTTATCCCTGGTACAATCCTAGTACCCCTTCACCTGTTTACTCATCGAATGCATGTTCTGAAAACAAGGTATGTGATCCTGTCAAAGTCTATAAGGACGATAACTGCAAAGGAAACCAAAGCGAATTAGCTCTAGCTGTTCAGACTCGTTCCACTAATTTAAAGGCCTCTTCTAGTTCAGCACTTTCTTGCCCCACGTTCATCATTAACGCTAATGTTGATAAGGCTGAAATTGTGAAAGGACAACAGTCTTGTTTATCCTTAAAAACCATTCGTGATAAACTGGTTAACAATGATTTGGTTAAAAGTAAAAGCCGTACTGCTAAGTATGAAATGATTGACGGTTTGTTTTACCGCGTGTGTGTCACTAGTTTAAATGACTATGAGGTTGGTAGCAAACAGCTTGTGGTGCCAGAGAAGTACCGTAATGATGTTATGTGCCTTGCTCACGACGCTCTCACAGCTGGACACTTTTCACATCGTAAAACTGCTATTAAAGTTTTCGATAAGTTCTTTTGGCCAGGCGCTGGAGCCGATATTAAGAGATTTTGCCGTTCTTGCCATAAGTGTCAAACATTTTCAGCTCGAGGTGGTGTGAGGAAGGTACTTATGAAAAATATTCCGGTCATCTCGAAACCATTTTCACGTGTAGCGATTGACATAGTTGGTCCGATATCCCCATGTTCTGAAAGGGGTAACAAATATATTCTGACTCTAATTGATTATGCCACGAGATATCCTGAAGCTGTTCCTCTTAAAGATATAGATACCTTAAGTTGGCGTTCCTAATGAGATATTAAGTGATCGTGGAATTCAAATCTGATCTTGTGAGCGAAATCCATCGTTTGCTGTCTGTCAAAGCAATCTTTACTTCCCCCTATCATGCTAATTGTAATGGTGAAGTTGAAAGGTTAAATGGAGTATTAAAGTCTATAATTAAAAAGCTATGTTCTGATCATCCGAAAAATTGGAATCGATATATTCCCGCAACTGTATTTGCGTATCGGGAAATCCCTAATGATAGCTTGAAATTCTCCCCCTTTGAACTCTTGTATGGACGTAAGGTTCGCGGACCCATAAGTATTCTACATGAATTGTGGACTAACGACGAAATTGATAAAGATGTTAAAAGCACTTATCAGTATGTTTTGGATCTCCGTTCCCGTCTCGAGGAAACGGCAAAATTGGCCGCCTCGCATGCGGAGATAAGCTCTCAGATATCAAGGCGTATTACGATCTGAAATGCAAACCCCGCAAACTCCATGTTGGAAATGAAGTCTTAGTTTTACTTCCTACAAAGTCAAATAAATTAGAAATGCAGTGGCTTGGCCCTTACCCAGTAATTAAATGTCACGAGAATGGTGTGGATTATATTGTAAAGATTCGTGGAAAGGAG
>NW_028234419.1:2747883-2754763 GCF_977035675.1 Penaeus japonicus
TCCCCTCGAGTCAGCAACATAGTTTCTTGCAGGAATTTCTTTAATAGCTGGGTCTTGGTTTGCGAATTACACCCGTGAACGTATAATGGCAATAATAAGTACGGAAATGGAGATACAGAGGAGAATAACGAAAAGAAAATAATTTTGGGGAAAATGGAAAAAGTACAATGATATTACTGTTACTGCTGTTACTGATAATAATAATAACAACAATAATGATTATAGTATTAGTTCCAAGAAAGGCGATGATAATGATGTTGATATTAACAATAATGATAATAATAATATTGATAATATTGATAATAGCAATAGTAATGGAAGTAAGGATGATAATGATGATGATAATAGCAATGAAACTTATATTGATGATAATAATAATAAGTAGTAAAGGTGGTAAAAATGATAATGATAACAGCAAATAACAACAATAATGATTATAGTACTAGTTCCAAATACTGATGAGTGTAATGATGATGATAATAGTGATAATTATGTTGAAAATGACAATGATAAATATAAGGATAATAGTGACGGTGATAATGATAATAGTAATGATAAAAATAATAATAGTAGTAATTGTGATAGTCATAACAATGACAATGATAATCATATTCATAATCATATGATAGTGATGATCATAATGATAAAAAATACAGTAGTAATGATAATGATAATGATGATAGTAATAATAGCAAGGCTGAAAATCATTACATTGATGATAAAATGATAATGATAATAATGGTGACAGCAACGATTATAAGCGTTCAAGTCATACGCTGTAACGAACGTAAATGTTTATGTTTTCTTTTAACAAAGTGAAGAATTTGTGAAATAAAAGAAAATAATACTTTAGTATACCCTGGTCCCTCCTATTTTCTTTTTTTTAAGTTTCCAGGATCTTTTGAGAAACGGTTCATCGATCTGTGCTCGCTCTCTCTCTCTCTCTCTCTCTCTCTCTCTCTCTCTCTCTCTCTCTCTCTCTCTCTCTCTCTCTCTCTCTCTCTCTCTCTCTCTCTCTCTCTCTCTCTCTCTCTCTCTCTCTCTCTCTCTCGCTCCTTCTCTCTCTCTCTCTTTCTCTACTCCCTCCCCTTTTGCCCCTCTCTATGAGCGTGTGTATTTAGAGGATTCCCGCTGAACAAGTTGTAAACAACATTACGAAGGGAACAGCAGGGAAACATAATCGTGTGTTTTCCTGCTTTCCCTTCGATGTTTTCTTTGCAGTGTGTGTTTGTGCGTGCGCCTGTCTGCCTGCACTGTATGTTTGTGCGTGTGTCCGTTAATAAGTCTGTCTGTGGCTCTGTCTCTCTGTTTATTTGTCTGTCACTCTGTCTCTCTATCTGTTTGTCTGTCATTCTAACAGTATATCTGTCTATCTATTTATCTGTCTGCCTGTCTGTCATTCTATCAGTCTATCTGTTTATCTGTCTGTCACTCTATCAGTCTATATGTATATCTGTTTATGTGTCTGTCTGTTTGTCTGTCTCTCTCTCTCTCTCTCTCTCTCTCTCTCTCTCTCTCTCTCTCTCTCTCTCTCTCTCTCTCTCTCTCTCTCTCTCTCTCTCTCTCACCCCACCACCGCCCGTCTCTCTTTTTTCTCCCTTCAGATTTGATAATCCAGAAAATGAAGATTGACTTCAACTTTTTTCTTTCCTTTTCTTTTCATACGTGTGTAGGGAGACGAGCTGGTTCGGTTCGGAAAAAAATAGGAGAGAAGTCAGTCAGAAAGCGTCGATTCTTTCATTTTAATGTAGTTTCAGTTACTTGTGATTGTTATTATTATTATTAGCATTATTATTATAACTATTATCATCATCGTCATTATCATTAGGACTATCATCATCATTATCATTATCATCATTATCATTATCATTACATGAAAGTGGATTTTCTTTCTCACTGTTTTCTCGCCTGAGCTTTATTTATCATGCATTGTGCTTTTTCGATTATATGTTTTTTTATTATTTCTATCAAACTTTCCCCATTTCATATCGATTTTCTTTGATTTTTTGTTTATTATTGTAACTCTAAGACTTTTTCGAGAAATGCGCAACTAAGCATTTTAGTTGCGAATTCAGGCTCAGCGGTAAGGCGGCTTGGGGTTCCGAGGTGGGAGAAATACTTGATATTTCTGCATTTTGCTTTTTTGTTGTTGTTTTTGTTGTTTTAAGTATGTGCACAATGGTGAATTTACATTATGCTCGAGACAGCAGCTGACGCATCTCCTAGAGAGATTTTTCCCCTGAGAAGTCTTATCGCTGCATAATGAGCTTCTTTCTGTGTGCCACGAGGCATGTCACAAGACCGCGCCCGACGCCCACGCCCCCTCTTGAACAAATTGAGTACAATGAGGTGAGCGATTCGAAGACGGCGCCTTTGGAGGCTGCCTTACGTGCGTCAGTCCTCCCGGATTCAGGTGTGGTTCCATAAATCCGTTAATCCGAGCGCGGGCGGCATTTGTAACCTTCTCATCTATTCTTAAGGTCTTGAGATCCACTTGTTCTTCCATTCTTAGTCCTTTTGAAACCCGAGAGATTTGTCATCGCGGGAATGTCTTTTTTAGCCCCTTTGGTCGGCATGACTGTGACTGGGTTTTGCTCTTGTTTACCGATAGGGCCTTCGGGGCTGGTACGAAGGTCCTCTCTTTTGGTCTCAATTGCGGTTGTTTTAGGTCATTTAGGCGACTTTAGCACAGATTTTGTTGTTCCCTAATCAAGAAAAGTTTAATTAGTTTTAGTGTTTTATGATTAAGCTGAATATCAGAAGGGGGTTGTCACTCTGGAATAAATCTATAAATATATTCAGATCCCATCCCATTTTAGGGGACTTTCAACCACCAGGGGCGACGGAATAGGCAACCCCCCTCCGCTAGTTCTCGGCCAACAAGGGAATTCCTACTTTTGACTTAGCGAGTTGGGGCGAGGCCACTGGAAGGGCGGACGTGGCAATGTATTATCATCATTGATATTACTATCACTATCATTATTATCATTATCATTATTATTATCATTATCATTATTATCATTACCATTATTATTATTACTATCATTATAATTGGTGATGTTGCCAATCATGTGAAAGGAGTGATTCCGTGAAATGTTGACTCGTGAAAAAAGAAACCCTATTGGCGATTGTATGGGCGTTCTTTGTCTATCATTTGTGCATGAAATTATGAGGATCGAGTGATTTTCATCCACACACGCACACACACACATACATATGTGTGTGTGTACGTGTATGTGTGTGTGTCCTTTATATGAACATCAATATACAAAACACCTTAACAAGCAGTCCTTGCACACTCCGGCACCCGATTCATCAACCAATCTCGTAACCAATCCCCTCTCCCTCCGCCGCCCCCCCCCCCTCCTCCGCCGGTCACGCCGTCGGCTTCGGCCTCATCGGCGGCACCGGAAGCCGGCTGCTCTCCGGCATCTCTCTCCCGGCGGGATAGGCGCCAATATACAAGCACCGGCGTTTTATGGCGCATCATAACTCGAAACCATATATTTTTACGATCAGAGAGAAAGCTTCACTCACACGAAGCACGAGTTTGAAATAAAAGGAAAGAAATACGTATACATAGAGATAATATCTAAAATTGCAGTTATCAACAGCGTTTGCGCTTTTTAAACCCATTATGATCATTGTCTCAGCACTATTCTATGCTATGTTAAAAAAAAAAGTAAGTCAAAATGGCACGAAAATGCAATTGCAGAGAAGCTTAAGAGCCGCAGTGCAGATATTGCAAGAACTACAGAATAATGTTCGCTCTTCGGTTTTTCTTCTGAGGTCGTTTAAGATAAGCAGCTGCTGTGTTATCAGTGGTGCTATTGCTCTTGGAATGGAAATGGGAATGATGATGACAGTGATAATTGCGATAATGATGATGAATGTGATAAACATTAGGGGAATGATGATGATGATGATGATGATGATTATCAGTGATATTAAGTTTAATGATGATGATTCTCGCACAAACACACGCATGAACACAAACAACCACGCAGACACACGTACGTATCTACACACATACTCCCACGCATAAACACACACACACACACATACTCACATTAACACAGAGATTCATTGTGCAATTGAAAACTTTTGCCAAGTTATGCCTTTAGTGATTTGCAAATATTCTTTACATAATAACATTTCCCGAGGCAAACTTTGCTTTCGGATATAAAATGCATAAAATGTTGCAAGCGCGAGGCAGGGAGGGATAGGGAGGGGGAGGGGGAGGGGGATACAAAAAAACACCAAGGAGATAAAATAAGAAAAAGAGAGAACAAAGGAGAGAGAGAGAGAGAGAAGGGAGGGAGGGAAGGGGAGAGGAAGACAGAGAGGTACGGATGTGTGTGTGTGTGTGTGTGTCTGTATGTGTGTGTGTGTGTGTGTGTCTGTATGTGTGTGTGTGTGTGTGTGTGTGTCTGTATGTGTGTGTGTGTGTGTCTGTATGTGTGTGTGTATCGGTGTGTGTCTGTATGTGTGTGTGTGTGTGTGTGTCGGTGTGTGTCTGTATTTGTGTGTGTGTGTGTGTGTGTGTCGGTGTGTATCTGTATGTGTGTGTGTATGTGTGTCCGTGTACATGAGCGTGTGCATGTGCGTGTGTGTGTGTGTGTTTGTGTGTATGTGTGTGTGTGTGAGCGCTTATGTGCATGTGTTTGTGTAGAAATATATATATATATACATATATATATATATATAGATAGATAGATAGATATAGATATAGATATAGAAAGATAGATAGACAGATAGACAGCAAGTATGCATGATACATGCATTTACTTGAATCCCGGACCCTCGGAAGCGGCCGCGGCGAGCAGCGGGAGCGCAGCCATATCCTAACACAGTTTACATAATCTCACTCGGAAATTTACCTCTCAGATAATTACACCTTAATTACTTCAATTAAGCCCATCGAGAACTCATGAGCCCCATTAATGCCAGTATCCAATGCCACTCGTAATGATATTTACAGCGGCATAGATTTCTCGACAGTAACAGCGATTAAGAATCCAAAAGCAAAGATGGCGATGGTGATGCCACGGAGAGTTGGAACGAAAATGATAATGAAAGTAATGAAACAATGAGCAATATTGATATCGCTATTTCTGTCATTATTATCATTCATTTTATTGGTACTGTCATTATTATCATTATTGCCATTATCATTATTATTATCATTATTATCGTTGTCATTATCATTAATACTATTACTATTGTTATCATAATGACAATGGTGATAATGATAATACTACTACAATAAATCATAGTGATGATTATAATAGTGATGATTAAAGTTAAAAGGTCGGTCATGAGTGACAGAGCGAAGGGACATTGCAAGCACTAGTGCATGCACCGAGTTATGATACAGGCCCAGTGCAAACGCATTCCTTGAGTCAAAAAGAAAAAGTAGCTTTTGTGGGAGAAATGTCAAGTCTTGCGACCTCGTCTCACTCGTGATGTAAGTATCAATGAACATGATTTGTGACATTTCAATATATATTTTGCTTTTTGATCTATGATGTACTTAGAATACAATGATAACAACAATGATAATAGTGATAATGATAATATTGATCATTCTAATGCTAATAATGATGATAATAATAATGATAGTAGTAAATATTATCATCATTTTTACTATCTTTATTATCCTTATTACTGTAACAGCTGTCATTATCATTGTCATATTAATGATGATAATAGTTGCAATAATGATCATGAAATAATAATGATAATAATAATATCAATAATAATAATGGAATAATGATAATGATAACATTAATACTGATATCTATACTAAGTGATAATAGCCATAAGCATAGGATTGATAACAAAAATCATAATAATGATAATAACAATAAAGTTGTAAATAGATAAATGATAATATTCTTGGTAATAGGAATAATAACGAATTTCGATAATGATGATATCAAGGATAATAATGATAATAATAGTAATTATAATAACAATAATGATAATAATAATAATGATAATAATAATAATAATGATAATAATAATAATAATAATAATAATAATAATAATAATAATAACGATAATAATAATGATGATGATAATAATGATAATAGTAATCATGCTAGTAATAATGATGATAAGGATAATAATGGTAATGACAATGATAAACAATAGTTGATAAGAATGGTAATAATAGAGATAACCGTAATAACACCATAGATGAGAGAAGCCAGCGCCTTTAATAAGCGGCGGATCCAGAATGAAAAGATTCAAGTGTTTTATTTATGAATTAGTCTTGTTTGACGTTTTAATGGCTGCAATCCCCCTTCATCCAGTGCGAAAATAATCGCGCCGATACGGGTTTTCGGTAGATATTTCTTCCGATCCTCAATTGATGAGTTACATTGATGAATATACTTTCATTGGCTCATCAATGGTGTGTGTTGTTTCTTGAGGAGAGTTTGGTAGTTAATGGTGTTTAGAGTAATGTTTGGATGACAATGTTAATGGCATTTATTATGATATTAATGTGATGATAATGATGTTGTTGGTAACAATAAGGATTATGATAATAATGACATTTTTTTCAGTAATAGTAATGGTATTGATAATGATACAAATGATGATGATGATAATGATAATTATCAAATGAAAATAATGATAGTAGTTGTAGCGGTAATAACAAAAATAATAAGAGGAATGATAATAACTAAGATAACACTGATAATACTAATGCCCATAACAATAACGATAATAATGTTAACAATAATAGTAATAAATCACGATGGCTTGAAATCAACGATAACAATAATGATGATGAAAATAAAAAGATGGCAAACAAAGCCACAATAATGAAGATA
This sequence comes from Penaeus japonicus, assembly GCF_977035675.1. Lineage (NCBI taxonomy): Eukaryota > Metazoa > Arthropoda > Malacostraca > Decapoda > Penaeidae > Penaeus > Penaeus japonicus. Next base: position 2,754,726 of record NW_028234419.1, read on the forward strand.
AGAGTGATAATACAGGAAGAGCAGTAATGACAAGAGAT
>NW_028234419.1:2754863-2767363 GCF_977035675.1 Penaeus japonicus
ATTTGCGAAAATAACACAGGAAATAATCAGCAAACTGCAGCGCCCTCTACCATGTCCCTTAATTATTGCGAAATATGCAATACCTTGCAGAGCAATAGGCTCAATGATGCAAATGACTTAAATAACAGGAAATAATGCGAATATCAGCAAAATGCAGCGCCCTCTTGCATTTCCCTTAATTATTGCGAGAAAAAAAAGAAGAAATGATGAAAATGCCTAGAGAGTGATAGAATTACGCTACTCTGGCTAAAATCGCAGTGTTTTGCGAAAAAAAACACAGGAAATAATCAGCAAACTGCAGCGCCCTCTACCATGTCCCTTAATTATTGCGAAATATGCAATACCTTGCAGAGCAATAGGCTCAATGATGCAAATGACTTAAATAACAGGAAATAATGCGAATATCAGCAAAATGCAGCGCCCTCTTGCATTTCCCTTAATTATTGCGAGAAAAAAAAAGAAGAAATGATGAAAATGCCTAGAGAGTGATAGAATTACGCTACTCTGGCTAAAATCGCAGTGTTTTGCGAAAAAAAACACAGGAAATAATCAGCAAACTGCAGCGCCCTCTACCATGTCCCTTAATTATTGCGAAATATGCAATACCTTGCAGAGCAATAGGCTCAATGATGCAAATGACTTAAATAACAGGAAATAATGCGAATATCAGCAAAATGCAGCGCCCTCTTGCATTCCCTTAATTATTGCGAGAAAAAAAAAGAAGAAATGATGAAAATGCCTAGAGAGTGATAGAATTACGCTACTCTGGCTAAAATCGCAGTGTTTTGCGAAAAAACACAGGAAATAATCAGCAAACTGCAGCGCCCTCTACCATGTCCCTTAATTATTGCGAAATATGCAATACCTTGCAGAGCAATAGGCTCAATGATGCAAATGACTTAAATAACAGGAAATAATGCGAATATCAGCAAAATGCAGCGCCCTCTTGCATTTCCCTTAATTATTGCGAGAAAAAAAAAGAAGAAATGATGAAAATGCCTAGAGAGTGATAGAATTACGCTACTCTGGCTAAAATCGCAGTGTTTTGCGAAAAAACACAGGAAATAATCAGCAAACTGCAGCGCCCTCTACCATGTCCCTTAATTATTGCGAAATATGCAATACCTTGCAGAGCAATAGGCTCAATGATGCAAATGACTTAAATAACAGGAAATAATGCGAATATCAGCAAAATGCAGCGCCCTCTTGCATTTCCCTTAATTATTGCGAGAAAAAAAAGAAGAAATGATGAAAATGCCTAGAGAGTGATAGAATTACGCTACTCTGGCTAAAATCGCAGTGTTTTGCGAAAAAAACACAGGAAATAATCAGCAAACTGCAGCGCCCTCTACCATGTCCCTTAATTATTGCGAAATATGCAATACCTTGCAGAGCAATAGGCTCAATGATGCAAATGACTTAAATAACAGGAAATAATGCGAATATCAGCAAAATGCAGCGCCCTCTTGCATTTCCCTTAATTATTGCGAGAAAAAAAAAAGAAGAAATGATGAAAATGCCTAGAGAGTGATAGAATTACGCTACTCTGGCTAAAATCGCAGTGTTTTGCGAAAAAACACAGGAAATAATCAGCAAACTGCAGCGCCCTCTACCATGTCCCTTAATTATTGCGAAATATGCAATACCTTGCAGAGCAATAGGCTCAATGATGCAAATGACTTAAATAACAGGAAATAATGCGAATATCAGCAAAATGCAGCGCCCTCTTGCATTTCCCTTAATTATTGCGAGAAAAAAAAAGAAGAAATGATGAAAATGCCTAGAGAGTGATAGAATTACGCTACTCTGGCTAAAATCGCAGTGTTTTGCGAAAAAAACACAGGAAATAATCAGCAAACTGCAGCGCCCTCTACCATGTCCCTTAATTATTGCGAAATATGCAATACCTTGCAGAGCAATAGGCTCAATGATGCAAATGACTTAAATAACAGGAAATAATGCGAATATCAGCAAAATGCAGCGCCCTCTTGCATTTCCCTTAATTATTGCGAGAAAAAAAAGAAGAAATGATGAAAATGCCTAGAGAGTGATAGAATTACGCTACTCTGGCTAAAATCGCAGTGTTTTGCGAAAAAACACAGGAAATAATCAGCAAACTGCAGCGCCCTCTACCATGTCCCTTAATTATTGCGAAATATGCAATACCTTGCAGAGCAATAGGCTCAATGATGCAAATGACTTAAATAACAGGAAATAATGCGAATATCAGCAAAATGCAGCGCCCTCTTGCATTTCCCTTAATTATTGCGAGAAAAAAAAAAAAGAAATGATGAAAATGCCTAGAGAGTGATAGAATTACGCTACTCTGGCTAAAATCGCAGTGTTTTGCGAAAAAACACAGGAAATAATCAGCAAACTGCAGCGCCCTCTACCATGTCCCTTAATTATTGCGAAATATGCAATACCTTGCAGAGCAATAGGCTCAATGATGCAAATGACTTAAATAACAGGAAATAATGCGAATATCAGCAAAATGCAGCGCCCTCTTGCATTTCCCTTAATTATTGCGAGAAAAAAAAGAAGAAATGATGAAAATGCCTAGAGAGTGATAGAATTACGCTACTCTGGCTAAAATCGCAGTGTTTTGCGAAAAAACACAGGAAATAATCAGCAAACTGCAGCGCCCTCTACCATGTCCCTTAATTATTGCGAAATATGCAATACCTTGCAGAGCAATAGGCTCAATGATGCAAATGACTTAAATAACAGGAAATAATGCGAATATCAGCAAAATGCAGCGCTCTCTTGCATTTCCCTTAATTATTGCGAGAAAAAAAAGAAGAAATGATGAAAATGCCTAGAGAGTGATAGAATTACGCTACTCTGGCTAAAATCGCAGTGTTTTGCGAAAAAACACAGGAAATAATCAGCAAACTGCAGCGCCCTCTACCATGTCCCTTAATTATTGCGAAATATGCAATACCTTGCAGAGCAATAGGCTCAATGATGCAAATGACTTAAATAACAGGAAATAATGCGAATATCAGCAAAATGCAGCGCCCTCTTGCATTTCCCTTAATTATTGCGAGAAAAAAAAGAAGAAATGATGAAAATGCCTAGAGAGTGATAGAATTACGCTACTCTGGCTAAAATCGCAGTGTTTTGCGAAAAAAACACAGGAAATAATCAGCAAACTGCAGCGCCCTCTACCATGTCCCTTAATTATTGCGAAATATGCAATACCTTGCAGAGCAATAGGCTCAATGATGCAAATGACTTAAATAACAGGAAATAATGCGAATATCAGCAAAATGCAGCGCCCTTTTGCATTTCCCTTAATTATTGCGAGAAAAAAAAGAAGAAATGATGAAAATGCCTAGAGAGTGATAGAATTACGCTACTCTGGCTAAAATCGCAGTGTTTTGCGAAAAAAACACAGGAAATAATCAGCAAACTGCAGCGCCCTCTACCATGTCCCTTAATTATTGCGAAATATGCAATACCTTGCAGAGCAATAGGCTCAATGATGCAAATGACTTAAATAACAGGAAATAATGCGAATATCAGCAAAATGCAGCGCCCTCTTGCATTTCCCTTAATTATTGCGAGAAAAAAAAGAAGAAATGATGAAAATGCCTAGAGAGTGATAGAATTACGCTACTCTGGCTAAAATCGCAGTGTTTTGCGAAAAAAAACAGGAAATAATCAGCAAACTGCAGCGCCCTCTACCATGTCCCTTAATTATTGCGAAATATGCAATACCTTGCAGAGCAATAGGCTCAATGATGCAAATGACTTAAATAACAGGAAATAATGCGAATATCAGCAAAATGCAGCGCCCTCTTGCATTTCCCTTAATTATTGCGAGAAAAAAAAAGAAGAAATGATGAAAATGCCTAGAGAGTGATAGAATTACGCTACTCTGGCTAAAATCGCAGTGTTTTGCGAAAAAAACACAGGAAATAATCAGCAAACTGCAGCGCCCTCTACCATGTCCCTTAATTATTGCGAAATATGCAATACCTTGCAGAGCAATAGGCTCAATGATGCAAATGACTTAAATAACAGGAAATAATGCGAATATCAGCAAAATGCAGCGCCCTCTTGCATTTCCCTTAATTATTGCGAGAAAAAAAAAAGAAGAAATGATGAAAATGCCTAGAGAGTGATAGAATTACGCTACTCTGGCTAAAATCGCAGTGTTTTGCGAAAAACACAGGAAATAATCAGCAAACTGCAGCGCCCTCTACCATGTCCCTTAATTATTGCGAAATATGCAATACCTTGCAGAGCAATAGGCTCAATGATGCAAATGACTTAAATAACAGGAAATAATGCGAATATCAGCAAAATGCAGCGCCCTCTTGCATTTCCCTTAATTATTGCGAGAAAAAAAAAAGAAGAAATGATGAAAATGCCTAGAGAGTGATAGAATTACGCTACTCTGGCTAAAATCGCAGTGTTTTGCGAAAAAACACAGGAAATAATCAGCAAACTGCAGCGCCCTCTACCATGTCCCTTAATTATTGCGAAATATGCAATACCTTGCAGCAATAGGCTCAATGATGCAAATGACTTAAATAACAGGAAATAATGCGAATATCAGCAAAATGCAGCGCCCTCTTGCATTTCCCTTAATTATTGCGAGAAAAAAAAAGAAGAAATGATGAAAATGCCTAGAGAGTGATAGAATTACGCTACTCTGGCTAAAATCGCAGTGTTTTGCGAAAAAAACACAGGAAATAATCAGCAAACTGCAGCGCCCTCTACCATGTCCCTTAATTATTGCGAAATATGCAATACCTTGCAGAGCAATAGGCTCAATGATGCAAATGACTTAAATAACAGGAAATAATGCGAATATCAGCAAAATGCAGCGCCCTCTTGCATTTCCCTTAATTATTGCGAGAAAAAAAAAAGAAGAAGAAATGATGAAAATGCCTAGAGAGTGATAGAATTACGCTACTCTGGCTAAAATCGCAGTGTTTTGCGAAAAAACACAGGAAATAATCAGCAAACTGCAGCGCCCTCTACCATGTCCCTTAATTATTGCGAAATATGCAATACCTTGCAGAGCAATAGGCTCAATGATGCAAATGACTTAAATAACAGGAAATAATGCGAATATCAGCAAAATGCAGCGCCCTCTTGCATTTCCCTTAATTATTGCGAGAAAAAAAAGAAGAAGAAATGATGAAAATGCCTAGAGAGTGATAGAATTACGCTACTCTGGCTAAAATCGCAGTGTTTTGCGAAAAAAACACAGGAAATAATCAGCAAACTGCAGCGCCCTCTACCATGTCCCTTAATTATTGCGAAATATGCAATACCTTGCAGAGCAATAGGCTCAATGATGCAAATGACTTAAATAACAGGAAATAATGCGAATATCAGCAAAATGCAGCGCCCTCTTGCATTTCCCTTAATTATTGCGAGAAAAAAAAAAAAAGAAATGATGAAAATGCCTAGAGAGTGATAGAATTACGCTACTCTGGCTAAAATCGCAGTGTTTTGCGAAAAAAACACAGGAAATAATCAGCAAACTGCAGCGCCCTCTACCATGTCCCTTAATTATTGCGAAATATGCAATACCTTGCAGAGCAATAGGCTCAATGATGCAAATGACTTAAATAACAGGAAATAATGCGAATATCAGCAAAATGCAGCGCCCTCTTGCATTTCCCTTAATTATTGCGAGAAAAAAAAAGAAGAAATGATGAAAATGCCTAGAGAGTGATAGAATTACGCTACTCTGGCTAAAATCGCAGTGTTTTGCGAAAAAAACACAGGAAATAATCAGCAAACTGCAGCGCCCTCTACCATGTCCCTTAATTATTGCGAAATATGCAATACCTTGCAGAGCAATAGGCTCAATGATGCAAATGACTTAAATAACAGGAAATAATGCGAATATCAGCAAAATGCAGCGCCCTCTTGCATTTCCCTTAATTATTGCGAGAAAAAAAAAAGAAGAAATGATGAAAATGCCTAGAGAGTGATAGAATTACGCTACTCTGGCTAAAATCGCAGTGTTTTGCGAAAAAAAACACAGGAAATAATCAGCAAACTGCAGCGCCCTCTACCATGTCCCTTAATTATTGCGAAATATGCAATACCTTGCAGAGCAATAGGCTCAATGATGCAAATGACTTAAATAACAGGAAATAATGCGAATATCAGCAAAATGCAGCGCCCTCTTGCATTTCCCTTAATTATTGCGAGAAAAAAAAAGAAGAAATGATGAAAATGCCTAGAGAGTGATAGAATTACGCTACTCTGGCTAAAATCGCAGTGTTTTGCGAAAAAACACAGGAAATAATCAGCAAACTGCAGCGCCCTCTACCATGTCCCTTAATTATTGCGAAATATGCAATACCTTGCAGAGCAATAGGCTCAATGATGCAAATGACTTAAATAACAGGAAATAATGCGAATATCAGCAAAATGCAGCGCCCTCTTGCATTTCCCTTAATTATTGCGAGAAAAAAAAAAGAAGAAATGATGAAAATGCCTAGAGAGTGATAGAATTACGCTACTCTGGCTAAAATCGCAGTTTTGCGAAAAAACACAGGAAATAATCAGCAAACTGCAGCGCCCTCTACCATGTCCCTTAATTATTGCGAAATATGCAATACCTTGCAGAGCAATAGGCTCAATGATGCAAATGACTTAAATAACAGGAAATAATGCGAATATCAGCAAAATGCAGCGCCCTCTTGCATTTCCCTTAATTATTGCGAGAAAAAAAAAAGAAGAAATGATGAAAATGCCTAGAGAGTGATAGAATTACGCTACTCTGGCTAAAATCGCAGTGTTTTGCGAAAAAACACAGGAAATAATCAGCAAACTGCAGCGCCCTCTACCATGTCCCTTAATTATTGCGAAATATGCAATACCTTGCAGAGCAATAGGCTCAATGATGCAAATGACTTAAATAACAGGAAATAATGCGAATATCAGCAAAATGCAGCGCCCTCTTGCATTTCCCTTAATTATTGCGAGAAAAAAAAAAGAAGAAATGATGAAAATGCCTAGAGAGTGATAGAATTACGCTACTCTGGCTAAAATCGCAGTGTTTTGCGAAAAAAACACAGGAAATAATCAGCAAACTGCAGCGCCCTCTACCATGTCCCTTAATTATTGCGAAATATGCAATACCTTGCAGAGCAATAGGCTCAATGATGCAAATGACTTAAATAACAGGAAATAATGCGAATATCAGCAAAATGCAGCGCCCTCTTGCATTTCCCTTAATTATTGCGAGAAAAAAAAAAAGAAATGATGAAAATGCCTAGAGAGTGATAGAATTACGCTACTCTGGCTAAAATCGCAGTGTTTTGCGAAAAAAACACAGGAAATAATCAGCAAACTGCAGCGCCCTCTACCATGTCCCTTAATTATTGCGAAATATGCATAACAGCAGCTTTCATGAGAGAGTTCAGGACCTGCATGGAGCACAAGCACGATCTCCCAGAGCATGGAGTACAAGACGACCTGTCGACCTCCCACAGCAACGCGTAACAGCAGCTTTCATGAGAGAGTTCAGGACCTGCATGGAGTACAAGCATGACCTCCCACAGCAATGCGTAACAGCAGCTTTCATGAGAGAGTTGCGAGGACCTGTGCATGGAGTACTGCATGACCTTCCCACAGCAATGTAACAGCAGCTTTCATGAGAGAGTTCAGGACCTGACATTCATGGAGTAACAAGTATGACCTCCCACAGCAACGCGTAACAGCAGCTTTCATGAGAGAGTTCAGGACCTGCATGGAGTACAAGCATGACCTCCCACAGCAACGCGTAACAGCAGCTTTCATGAGAGAGTTCAGGACCTGCATGGAGTACAAGCATGACCTCCCACAGCAACGCGTAACAGCAGCTTTCATGAGAGAGTTCAGGACCTGCATGGAGTACAAGCATGACCTCCCACAGCAACGCGTAACAGCAGCTTTCATGAGAGAGTTCAGGACCTGCATGGAGTACAAGCATGACTTCCCACAGCAACGCGTAACAGCAGCTTTCATGATAGAGTTCAGGACCTGCATGGAGTAAAAGTGGATTCCTCAGCAACGCGTAACAGCAGCTTTCATGATAGAGTTCAGGACCTGCATGGAGTACAAGCATGACTTCCCACAGCAACGCATAACAGCAGCTTTCATGAGAGAGTTCAGGACCTGCATGGAGTACAAGCATGACCTCCCACAACAACACGTAACAGCAGCTTTCATGAGAGAGTTCAGGACCTGCATGGAGTACAAGCATGACCTCCCACAGCAACGCGTAACAGCAGCTTTCATGAGAGAGTTCAGGACCTGCATGGAGTACAAGCACGATCTCCCAGAGCATGGAGTACAAGACGACCTGTCGACCTCCCAGAGCAATGCGTAACAGCAGCTTTCATGAGAGAGTTCAGGACCTGCATGGAGTACAAGCATGACCTCCCACAGCAACGCGTAACAGCAGCTTTCATGAGAGAGTTCAGGACCTGCATGGAGTACAAGCATGACCTCCCACAGCAACGCGTAACAGCAGCTTTCATGAGAGAGTTCAGGACCTGCATGGAGTACAAGCACGATCTCCCAAAGCATGGAGTACAAGACGACCTGTCGACCTGCCAGAGCAACGCGTAACAGCAGCTTTCATGAGAGAGTTCAGGACCTGCATGGAGTACAAGCATGACCTCCCACAGCAACGCGTAACAGCAGCTTTCATGAGAGTACACAGTTTCAGGACGGGGGATGGGGGGTGGTGGGGGTGGGGTGGGGGGGGGGGAGGGGGGAGGGGGGGAGGGGGGGGGGGGGGGGGGGGGGGGGGGGAGGGGGGGGGGAGGGGGGGGGGGGGGGGGGGGGGGGGGGGGGGAGGAGGGAGAGGGGGGGGGGGGGGGGGGGGGGGGGGGGGGGGGAGGGGAGGGGGGAGAAGAGGAGGGGGGGGGGGGGGGGGGGAGGGGGGGGGGGTGGGGGGGGGGAAGGGGGGGGGGGGGAGGAGGGGGGGGAGGGGGGGGGGGGGGGGGTTAAGGATGGATAATTGCATGGAGTACAAGCATGACCTCCCACAGCAACGCGTAACAGCAGCTTTCATGAGAGAGTTCAGGACCTGCATGGAGTACAAGCACGATCTCCCAGAGCATGGAGTACAAGACGACCTGTCGACCTCCCAGAGCAACGCGTAACAGCAGCTTTCATGAGAGAGTTCAGGACCCGCATGGAGTACAAGCATGACATCCCACAGCAATGCGTAACAGCAGCTTTCATGAGAGAGTTCAGGACCCGCATGGAGTACAAGCATGACTTCCCAGAGCAATGCGTAACAGCAGCTTTCATGAGAGAGTTCAGGACCTGCATGGAGTACATGCATGATTCAGGCAATAGTAACAGCGGCTTCATGAGAGAGTTCAGGACTGCATGGAGTACAAGCATGACATTCCCCCCCCCCCCCACAGCAATCTGTAACAGCAGCTTTCATGAGAGAGTTCAAGACCTGCATGGAGTACAAGCATGACCTCCCAGAGCAATGCGTAACAGCAGCTTTCATGAGAGAGTCAGACCGCTTGGGTACAAGATGACGCCCACAGCTACGGTAACAGTAGCTATCATGAGATGAGAGTTCAGGACCTGCATGGAGTACAAGCACGATACCAGAGATGGGCGTACAAAGACATGTGACCTACAGGCCCAGAGCAATGCGTAACAGCAGCTTTCATGAGAGAGTTCAGGACCTGCATGGAGTACAAGCATGACCTCCCAGACTACGCCGGAAAGCACTTGTCATAGAGAGTTCAGGGACCTGCATGAGTACTAGCACGTCTCCCAGAGCATGAGTACAAGACGACCTTCGACCTGCCAAGCAACGCGTTATCAGCAGCTTGCATGAGAGGAGGTCAGACTCATGATACAAAGCAGACCTCCCCCAGCTACGCGTAACAGCAGCTTTCATGAGAGAGTTCAGGACCTGCATGGAGTACAAGCACGATGCAGGATGGAGTACAAGAACGCATGTCGACTCCCAGAGCACATAAACAGGAGTACAAGACGATTTAGGACTGATCGACCTCCCACAGCAACGCGTAGTAACAGAGCTTCATGAGAGGTACAGTGACCCGATGGAGTACAAGCATTGAATCCAAGACATGCGTAAACAGCAGTTTATGAGAGGTAGGATGCATAGTGAACATGCATGACTTCCCAGAGCAATTGGAACAGCAGCTTTCATGAGAGAGTTCAGGACCTGCATGGAGTACAAGCATGACCTCCCACAGCAATGCGTAACAGCAGCTGCATGGAGAGTGTTCAGGACCCCATTGAGTACAGCCATGACATCCCACATCAATGCGTAACACATCTTTCATGAAAGTCCAGGACCTGCCTAGAGTACTTGCATACTTCCCAGAGCAATGCGTAACAGGCACTTTTCATGAGAGAGTTCAGGACCTGCATGGAGTACAAGCATGACCTCCCACAGCAATGCGTAACAGCAGCTTTCATGAGAGAGTTCAGGACCTGCATGGAGTACAAGCATGACATCCCACAGCAATGCGTAACAGCAGCTTTCATGAGAGAGGTCAGGACCTGCATGGAGTACAAGCATGACCTCCCACAGCTACGCGTAACAGCAGCTTTCATGAGAGAGTTCAGGACCTGCATGGAGTACAAGCACGATCTCCCAGAGCATGGAGTACAAGACGACCTGTCGACCTCCCACAGCAACGCGTAACAGCAGCTTTCATGAGAGAGTTCAGGACCTGCATGGAGTACAAGGGTCCCTCATGACCTCCAGAGCATGGAGTTACAAGACGACCTGTCGACTCCCACAGCAACGCGTTCGTAACAGCAGCTTTATGATGAGGTTCAGGTCCAGCAAGGAGTAAAGCATGATCACAGCAATGCGTAACAGCAGCTTTCATGATAGAGTTCAGGACCTGCATAGAGTACAAGCATGACATCCCACAGCAATGCGTAACAGCAGCTTTCATGAGAGAGTTCAGGACTTGCATGGAGTACAAGCACGATCTCCCAGAGCATGGAGTACAAGACGACCTGTCGACCTCCCAGAGCAACGCGTAACAGCAGCTTTCATGAGAGAGTTCAGGACCCGCATGGAGTACAAGCATGACATCCCATAATGGGGGGGGGGGGTGGGGGGGGGGGGGGGGGGGGAGGGGGCAATGCGTAACAGCAGCTTTCATGAGAGAGTTCAGGACCTGCATAGAGTACATGCATGACTTCCCAGAGCAATGCGTAACAGCAGCTTTCATGAGAGAGTTCAAGACCTGCATGGAGTACAAGCATGACCTCCCAGAGCAATGCGTAACAGCAGCTTTCATGAGAGAGTTCAGGACCTGCATGGAGTACAAGCATGACTTCCCACAGCAATGTGTAACAGCAGCTTTCATGAGAGAGTTCAGGACCTGCATGGAGTACAGGCATGACCTCCCATAGCAACGCGTAACAGCAGCTTTCATGAGAGAGTTCAGGACCTGCATGGAGTACAAGCATGACTTTCCCTTTTTTCTTTCTAATTTTTTCGTCTGAATTATATTCTTTATCATTAGATTCATAGTCTCGATTTTTCTTTTATCTATTTCTTTTTCTTATTTTATTCTATATTTATGTCTCTATTTTTTATCTTTTATTTTTTTTCTGTTTCTCTTTATATTTTTTTTTGTTTTTTTTTTTTTATTTTTTATTTTTTTTATTTTTTTTTTTTTTTTTCCCACAGCAACACGTAACAGCAGCTTTCATGAGAGAGTTCAGGACCTGCATGGAGTACAAGCATGACATCCCAGAGCAACGCGTAACAGCAGCTTTCATGAGAGAGTTCAGGACCCGAATGGAGTACAAGCATGACATCCCACAGCAACGCGTAACAACAGCTTTCATAAGAGAGTTCAGGACTTGCATGGAGTACAAGCACGACATCCCACAGCAACACGTAACAGCAGCTTTCATGAGAGAGTTCAGGACCCGCATGGAGTACAAGCATGACATCCCACAGCAACGCGTAACAGCAACTTTCATAAGAGAGTTCAGGACCTGCATGGAGTACAAGCACGACATCCCACAGCAACGCGTAACAGCAGCTTTCATAAGAGAGTTCAGGACCTGCATGGAGTACAAGCACGACATCCCACAGCAACGCGTAACAGCAGCTTTCATAAGAGAGTTCAGGACCTGCATGGAGTACAAGCATGACCTCCCACGGCAATGCGTAACAGCAGCTTTCCTAAGAGAGTTCAGGACCTGCATGGAGTACAAGCACGACCTCCCACGGCAATGCGTAACAGCAGCTTTCATAAGAGAGTTCAGGACCTGCATGGAGAAAAAAAAAATAAAAAAAAAATACTCAAGGTTCAAGCACGACATCCCAGAGTAACGCACGTAATCAGGAGTAAAAAAAAAAAAAAAAATGGGGGGGGGGGGGGATATACATCTATGTGCCACGAGGACTGCTCTCACATACTGTTGAAGAATGAGACAAAGCCACACCTCAGTCTTTCAAGGTCATTTCAAGCATCGACAAGACACTCACCATCGAGAGATGC
>NW_028234419.1:2812363-2814863 GCF_977035675.1 Penaeus japonicus
TTCCCTCTCTCTATCTCTCGCTGATATAACGTATAATGTATAATTTTGTATATGCTAACATAGTTGTACTCTCTCTCTCTTATTTCTCTATTTATTTCACTCTCTCTATTTCTTTCTTTACCTTTCTCTCTCTCTCTCTTTCTGTTGATGAGATGCAGATGTTCAAGCTCACCTTCAAGTCCTAGGTGGGAAGTGAAGAGGTAGGAGATCCCATCACAACCCAGGGCTGACCAGGATCTGATCTTGAATCGCATCCGAGTCATCAGGCTCGACCGCCTTATCTCTGATGAGGACATGCCTGCCTAGAAGTAGTGTTTCTCTGAGCGATTTCTGGCCAGACAGAGAACTCGCGTGCTCGTCTGATTGAAGACCGTGGTGGGTTCAGATAAGGAGGTTTGGTGGTCAAAGGACTCACATCCCTCCTGCCACTTTTCCTGCTTTACTCTCTGAGCAGTTTTCTGAGCGTCCCTGACGACCTCTCTCAGAAGAGCGAGATTCTCAGGCGCTTTCTGTCTGCGGAAATGTTTTCTGCAAATCTTGACTCTGTGGCTGATCTCCGTAACCTCATCATTCTAGTACCAGGCATCTTTATAACTCCTGGACCACAGACGAGTTTTGGGTATGGACTGTGAAGCAGCCTCATCTATAGTATTAATCAGTTTGGCCTCAAGAACATTCACATTGTCAGTAAGTGAGAAATCATTGGATCCGAGGCACTGGGCCAGGGCCCCCTGTCAACTTTCCATCGAGGATTGTGCTGCGGCATGGATGCCAGATTAGCAACCAAGATGGTGGTGACTAGCCCATAGTGATCTCTCGTGTAGTTTCGTCCAACTTATTGTCAGTGGCAAAGGAAGGCGGACATGTTTTGGCTTTAGGCTGTTGAGTAAAACAATCTCAGGGAATGACTCAAACATCTCAACTATTGTGTTTATTTGACGCCTTCTCTATCTAGTACGCCCATTGCGTACTAGGCAACACAAAGGAATGATAGCCTGAGAGGCAAAGAGTCTCCCCTGTTACAGACAACGTCAGCGTTACAAGATTGCACAACCGCGTGGAGAAGGGCGTCCCTTGTGGAGGAGCCATGCTTAGGTCCACTGAGTCCACTAAGACTGCGTCATCCACGATGTCAACATAATCGGTCTCAGATACCCCACTATAGGTAGCGTCTAACATTTCGAAGTCTGACAGCTCCTCGGTGAGTTCCTCATTGATAGTCATTTCCTCACCAGACTTGTTAGCGTCACCATGACAAAGAGAGCCATTGGTTTGGCTATCCAGGGTCTTCCTGGGAGGCGGAGAACCCCTGACCTTCACTCTGGTTGGCATTTTCTCTCTCTCGTTCTCATTCTCTTTCTCTCCGGCATTCTCATTCCCAGTCTCAGGCTCTCTCTCTCTCTCCTTCATCTCATTCTAGTTTTCATTTTCTCTCTCCCTCAATCTCATTCTCTCTCTCATTCTTCTCTTTTCTCTCCTTCCCCCTCATACTCATTCAAATTCTAATTCCTTCTCTCCCTCATTTTTCCTTATTCTAATTGTCATTCTGTCTCTTTCCCCTCATTCCTATTCTCTCTCCCTCATTCTTATTTTTATTTTCATACTCTCTACCTCATTCTATCGATTTCTTATTCACATTTTCTCACTCTTCCTCATTCTTATTCAAATTCTCATTCCTTCTCTTTATCGTTATTCCCTTATTCTCATTATCATTCTGTCTCTCTCTCCTTGATTCTTATTCTTATTTCTCTACTCTCTACCTCATTCTATTGATTTCTCATTCTCATTTTCTCACTTTCTCTCTCTTTCTTTCTCTTTCTTTCTCTTTCTCTCTCTCTCTCCCTTTCTCTTTCTCTCTCTCTCTTTCGCCCATTATCTATCTCTCTTTCTTATTCGCTCTCTCTCTCTCTCTCATTCGCTTACTCTCACTCACTAAATCAGCCCCCTCCCCCCCCCTCTCTCTCTCTCCTTTTCTTCGTCTTGCTCTCTCTCACTCACTCACTCGCTCATTCATCTCCTCTCTCTCTCTTTATCTATCTATCTATCACTCCATCTCTTTCTCTCTCTATCTATCTCCCTTTCCCTCCCCCCCCCCCTCTCTCTCTCTTTCGCTCATTCTCTATCTCTCTTTCTTATTTTTTCTCTCTCGTTCAATCACTCACTAACTCACCTCCCTCTTCTCACTCTTTCTCTCATTCTCTATTTCTTTCTTATTTTCTCTCTCTCTTTCGCATACTCTCACTCGTTAATTCATCTCCCTCCCCTTGTCTCTCACTCTCTATCTCTCTCTCTCCCTTCCTCTATCTTCCCCCCCTCTCTCTCTTTCAATCTATATATTTATCTCTCTCTCTGTCTCGTTCACCTACTCTCTCACTCACTGGTTGACTCACCCCCCCCCCTATATATATATATATATATATATATATATATATATATATATATTTATATATATATATATATATATATATATATATATATATATATATATATATATATATAT
>NW_028234419.1:2817363-2824863 GCF_977035675.1 Penaeus japonicus
TCTCTCTCTCTCTATTCCTCTCTCCCTCTCATTCTTAATCTCTCTCTCTCTTTCTCTTCCTTTTCCTCTCACTCTCACTCTCTCTTTCCCTTTCTCCCTTTCCCTCTCTCTCCCTCCCTGCCTCCCTCTCTCTCTCTTTCTCTCTCCCTCTTTCTCTCTCTCTCTCTTTCTCTCTCTCTCTTTCTCTCTCCCTCTTTCTCTCTCTCTCTCTTTCTCTCTCCCTCTTTCTCTCTCTCTCTTTCTCTCTCCCTCTTTCTCTCTCTCTCTCTCTTTGTCTCCCCCCCTCTCTCTCTCTTTCCTTCCATTCCTCTCCCTCTTTCCTTTTCTCTCTCTCTCTCTTTCCTTTTCTCTCTCTCGTTCTCTCTCTTTCTCTCTCTCTCTCGCTCTATCTCTTTCTATCTCTCTCGCTCTCTCTCCCTACTCCTCTCTCTTTATCTCTTTCTCTTCCTCTCATCCACTCTCTCTCTCTTTCCTTCCCTTCCTCTCTCTCTCTCTCTCTCTCTCTCTCTCTCTCTCTCTCTCTCTCTTTCTCTCTCACTCACTCACTCATACACTCATTCACTCACTCACTTACTCACACTTTCTCTCTCTCTCTCTCTCTCTCTCTCTCCCTATTTTTCTCTCTATATTTCTCTCTATATATTTCTCTCTCTCTCTTTCTCTCTTCCATTTCTCTCTCTATCTCCTATCTCTCTATTTCTCTCTCCTCTCTTCTCTTTCCTCTCTATCTATCTATCTATCTATCTATCTTTCTCTATCTCTCTCTCTCTCACTCTCTCTTTCTCTCTATCTCTATTTCTCACTCTCTCAATCTCTCACTCATTCCCTCATTTACTCTCTCACGCACTCTCTCACTCATTCACACTCATTCACTCATTGTTTATCACATTCTTAATCTCTCTCTCTCTTCCTCTCCCTCTCCACCTCTCTTTTTCTTCCTCTCCCTCTCCTCCTCTCTTTTTCTTCCTCTCCTTCTCTCTCTCTCTCTCTCTCTCTCTCTCTCTCTCTCTCTCTCTCTCTCTCTCTCTCTCTCTCTCTCTCTCTCTCTCTCTCTCTCTCTCTCTCTCTCTCTCTTTCTTTTTCTCTCTTCCTCTCTCTCTATCTCTTTCTCTTTCTCTCTCTCTCTTTCCTTGCCTTGCTCTCTCTCTCTCTCTTTCCTTGCCTTCCGCTCTCTCTCTTTCCTTCCCTTCCTCTCTCTCTCTTTCCTTCCCTTCCTCTCTCTCCCTTTCCTTCTCTTTCTCACTCACTCACTCACTCACTCACTCACTCTATCACTCACTTACTCTCTTGCTTTTTTTAATCTCTCTGTCTCCCTCTTCATTTCTCTCTCTCTGTTTTTCTCTTTGTATATTTCTCAATTTCTTTTTTTCTCTCTCTCCTATCTGTCTATCTACTCTCTCCTCTTCCCCCCCCTCCCTCTCTCTCTCTCTATTCCTCTCTCCCTCTCATTCTTAATCTCTCTCTCTCTTTCTCTTCCTTTTCCTCTCACTCTCCCTCTCACTCTCACTCTCTCTTTCCCTTTCTCCCTTTCCCTCTCTCTCCCTCCCTCCCTCCCTCTCTCTCTCTCTATATATATATTCCTCTCTATATATATATTTCTCTCTCTCTCTCTCTCTCTCTCTCTCTCTCTCTCTCATTCTTAATCTCTCTCC
This sequence comes from Penaeus japonicus, assembly GCF_977035675.1. NCBI lineage: Eukaryota > Metazoa > Arthropoda > Malacostraca > Decapoda > Penaeidae > Penaeus > Penaeus japonicus. Next base: position 2,819,016 of record NW_028234419.1, read on the forward strand.
CTCTCCCTCTCTCTTTCCCTTTCTCCCTTTCCCTCTCTCTCTCTCTCTCTTTCATTCTTAATCTCTCTATCTCTTTCTCTTCCTTTCCCTCTCCATCTCCATCTCTCCCTCTTTCTCTCTCTCTCCCCCCCCCCTCTCTCTCTCTCTATCTTTCTCTTTCTCTTCCTATCCCTCTCCATCTCTCCCTTTCTCTCTCTCTCTCTCTCTCTTCCTCTCCCTCTCCCCCCTCCTCTCTCTCTCTCATTCTCATTCACTCACTTATTCACTTTTCATTCTTAACCTCTCTCTGTTTCTTTCTCTCTCTCTCTCTCTCTCTCTCTCTCTCTCTCTCTCTCTCTCTCTCTCTCTCTCTCTCTCTCTCTCTCTCTCTACCTCTCTCTACCTCTCTCTACTTCTCTCTACCTCTCTCTACCTCTCTTTCTCTTTTTTTCTCTCTATATTTCTCTCTATATATTTATCTCTCTCTCTTTTTCTGTTCCATTTCTCTCCTATTATATATCCCATCTCTCTCTCTCTCACTTACTTTCTTGCTTTTTTTTAATCTCTCTCTGTCTCCTTATATCTCTTTCTTTCTCTCTCTTTATCTCCCTCTCTCCTGCCCCCCCCCTCTCTCTCTCCCCCTTTCTCCCTCTCATTTTTAATCTCTCTCTCTCTTTGTCTTCCTTTTCCTTTCACTCTCCATCTCTCTTTCCCTTTCTTCCTTTCCCTTTCTCTCTCTCTCCATCTCTCTTTCCCTTTCTTCCTTTCCCTTTCTCTCTCTCTCCATCTCTCTTTCCCTTTCTTCCTTTCCCTTTCTCTCTCTCTCCATCTCTCTTTCCCTTTCTTCCTTTCCCTTTCTCTCTCTCTCCCTCTCTTTCCCTTTCTTCCTTTCCCTTTCTCTCTCTCTTCATCTCTCTTTCCCTTTCTTCCTTTCCCTTTCTCTCTCTCTCCATCTCTCTTTCCCTTTCTTCCTTTCCCTTTCTCTCTCTCTCCATCTCTCTTTCCCTTTCTCTCTCTCTTCATCTCTCTTTCCCTTTCTTCCTTTCCCTTTCTCTCTCTTTCCCTTTCTTCCTTTCCCTTTCTCTCTCTCTCCATCTCTCTTAATCTCTCTATATCTCTTTCTCTTCCTTTCCCTCTCCATCTCTCCCTTTCTCTCTCTGTTCCTCCCCCCCCCCCTCTCTCTCTCTCATTCTTAACCTCTCTCTGTTTCTTTCTCTCTCTTTCTCTCTCTACTTCTCTCTCCCCCTCTTTCTCTTTTTTTTCTCTATATATTTCTCTCTATATATTTATATCTCTCTCTTTTTCTGTTCCATTTCTCTCCTATCCTATATCCTATCTCTCTATTTCTATCTCTAGATGGAGATGGAGAGGGAAAGGAAGATAAAGATATAGAGAGATTAAGAATGAAAGAGAGAGAGAGAGAGAGAGAGGAATATATATAGAGAGAGGAAGAGAGAGAGATAGATAGATAGAGAGAGAGGGAAAGGGAAAGAGAGAAGGAGAGGGAGAGGAAAAGGAAGAGAGAGAGAGAGGGAGAGAGAGGAATATATATATAGAGAGAGAGGAAGAGAGAGAGAGAGAGAGAGAGAGAGAGAGAGAGAGAGAGAGAGAGAGAGAGAGAGAGAGAGAGAGAGAGAGAGAGAGAGAGAGAGAGAGGGAAAGGGAAAGAGAAAGAGAAAGAGAAAGAGAAAGAGAGAGGGAGAGGGAGAGGAAAAGGGAGAGAAAGGGAGAGAGAGAGAGAGAGGAATATATACAGAGAGAGGAATAGAGAGAGAGGAATAGAGAGAGAGAGAGAGAGAGAGAGAGAGAGAGAGAGAGAGAGAGAGAGAGAGAGAGAGGGAGGGAAAGGAAGAGAAATAGATAGAGAGATATTAAGAATGAGAGAGAGGGAAAGAGAGAGGAAGTGTAACCATTGTATTTACATATATTATGTCTGCTGTAATTGTTATTATGTCCATCGAATATAATTTGCACGTGTATGCTTCTGCTACTGTATTCTATATGATGCAATCATCCATGTAATCTGTATCTTTCATATTACTCTAATTGTTATATATATATTCTACCACATACACATATATACATACATATACGTACGTTCGTTGCTTCACCTATCCGTCTACCCCTCTCACGCCAGACATAACAGTGTTGTTTGTCTTTCCCTTTGTAAGAGCTATGTATTGATGCAACACATTCCAAATGTCACATGTCACAAGAAAGCACGTGATTCACACATCTCCTGAGACAAGTCACACATTGTGGTAGAGAGTCTCCTCTCGGGGAGCAGAGGAGCAACACCTCGCTTCTCGGAGGAGGAGGAGCAGCCCTCACTCCTACGTCCTACTGTTCAAGCTTAGCAATAAACCAAGAAAGCTGTTTCTGCCGTGTTCTTCACACCCTAGGCCACGTTACCACATCCAAGTCGGACCTGTTAAAGGAAGAGAGAGAGAAAGAGGGAGAGGGAGAGGGAGAGGGAGAGGGAGAGGGAGAGGAAAAGAAAGAGAAAGAGAGAGAGAGAGATTAAGAATGAGAGAGAGAGATATATAGATAGATAGAGAGAGAGAGGGGGGGAGAGGAAGAGAGAGAGAGGGGGGGGGGAGAGGAAGAGAGAGAGAAAGGAGGGATGGAGATGGAGAGGAAAAGGAAGAGAAAGAGATAGAGAGATTAAGAATGAGAGAGAGAGGGGGGGGGAGGGAGGGAGAGGAAGAGAGAGAAAGAGGGAGAGATGGAGAGGGAAAGGAAGATAAAGAGAAAGAGATAGAGAGAGATTAAGAATGAGAGAGAGAGAGAGAGAGAGAGAGAGAGAGTGAGAGAGAGAGAGAGAGGAATATATATAGAGAGAAAGAGAGCGTCCATACACACGGACGAGGAGCTCCTGCAAAATACGATTTTGCGAAGTCCACAGCCCTTGCTGAAGTGTGGCGCTTGGTATACCTCTGTGTGAATACCCAAGGCAGTGATTGTGAAAAAGACAAACGGTTGATAGGAAAACCCATGAAGATTTATATCTTTTTCTACTGGCTATTAGTCCTTACATTCCTGTCCGCACCTCTGTGTTTACATTCAGCCGTGGCAAACGACCTGGCAAACTACCTGTCAAACACTAGTTTCGACCATCAAATCGTCACCGCCGAACACCACCACTACCTCCCCCATCCCCAAGGGACCCACCCACCCACTCCACTCCATTCACACTGCGTATGACTCGTGTCATATTTTTGCTCTTATCTTCTCTTAATCTTTTTTCCCCTCCCCCTCTCTTCCTGGCGTGTGATACAGATCTCGGGGAATCCGCAGGGACAGTACCCTGGGTGAATTAACACCGAGCGGCCCCCTTGAGTATGCCATACACCCCCTCCCCCCACGTCCTTGAGTAAAGTCTTTGCCACGCCCAGGATGACTTCCGGGATCTCCACTAACCACTCTCACAAGAAAATTAAGCGGATCGAAGGCATCGGAGGGCACACACCGCCATACTTCTGCTGTGTGTGTGGAAAGACCACCAAGAAGAGCGAAGTGGTCTCCTGCTCTCCTGACTGCCCTAATATCAGCCACCCGAACTGCGTGGATCCTTCTCAACCCTTCCACTGTACACAAGTGCAGCATCTTAGGGAGGTGCAGGGGATCACTCAGAGGGTGACAGTCATTGATGTGGAGGAGAATCACGCAGAACAATCCTCTCTCTCTCAAGCAAACGAATCGCAAAAACAAGAGGATTATTTGACAATAATCCAGACACAGCAGGCTACTATTACCAAATTGGTTAAGCAGCTCTCTGTGTTCGTGGATGGCAGCCTCTCTCTGGCTGATCTTCCTGCTACCATCAGGTCTGCAAAGGAGCTCATTGCAGACTGCGCTGTTCTAGCGAAATCAAAGGCTGTAACTGCAAAGCCTGACAAGATCTGTGCAGAGTTCTCGAATCAAACTTTGCAAGACCCAGCACTTCAGGATTGGTGGAATTATACTCCTTTTGGAATAAAGAATACTGTTAATACAGTTAATCCCACCACCCAACAATCCGGAGACGGGCCGAGAGCCTCGTCAGCAGATACGGGGAGGAACGAGGGCGCAGCAGAAGAAGAGGCCAGATCCTCCAGTGTGCTCTCTCTGCAAACGGCGGGGACATAGTGATCGAAACTGCCGTAACAAAACTTCCTGTGACTTTTGCAAAACAAAAGGTCATACTCTTAGCAGCTGCTGGTGGAAAGCTTCAGTAGAAAAGGCTAAACTGCTCGGAAGAGAAGTGAAGAGTTTGATGTCAGAATACCGAAACTCTCAAACACAGAGAACAGCAACTCATCCTCAACTTCTACTCCCATCTCCGCTTCAGCAGCGATACTTCTTTCCACCCCCGCACTGGACCGCTCAACAGCTCGGTGTCCCTTCTTGGTCACACTCTAATTTTAACAGCTACCAAGTGCCAGTGCACTAAATGACTGAACTGACTCCTACCCCTCAGGCTCCTCCAAGAAACGCCCAGCGACACCTCAAAGTTCTTTCTGCTAATGTCAGAGGCCTTCGGACCAATATTGGTGAGTTGACTCACATCGCCATCAATACAAATGCCGACATAATAGTGGCTACGGAAACCTTCTTGAATTCAGAGGTAGAACCTGCATTCGGCAGGATAAGAGGCTACTCACCCTGGCAAAGAAGAGACAGGAAAGGAAAGAATTTCGGAGGTGTAGCCGTATGTTATAAAGAGAGCCTACAAATACAGTCACTAACAGTTGACCTGCCAGACTGGCTAGAAGCCCTGTTTATCAAGGTCATGCTGAAGTCTAATGAGTCTCTACTACTATGTGCACATTACAGGCCGCAATGGCAAGGCAGGACACCGATGGACTTCCTAACGGAAAACTTGGATGATCTGCAGGCTCGGAACAACTGTCAGCACCACTTAATAGTTGGGAATCTTAATCATCATCTCATACAATCAGCATATGAGGACCTTCTTGCTATTCATGGATTGACGGATTATGTAGATTTCCCGACGTATATCCTCGGCAATTCTCTTGATCCTGTTATCTCGGATCTAAGTGAGGACGCTATCTCCTGTTCATCACTGGGCAATGTAGGAACATCAGATCAATTTTGCAGTTATCTCATATCTCTGCCTTGTCCCTGCATGTGACGAAAGCAGGCAAAGAAAAATCTGGCTCTGGAACCATGCAAACTGGTCAGGCATGAAGGCAGAACTTCAGTCACTAGACTAGGATGCTCTTCTGGCAGGGAATGCAAATGACAAGGCTTCCCTTCTCACCAATCTTCTCACCACAATGCAGGAGAAATATGTCCCCTCACGGACCTACATCACAAAACCAGGGGACCAAGCCTGGTTCGGTTACAGATGCCATTTAGCCTCTAAAAAGAAATACAGACTGTGGAAACGATACAAATCAAATCCAACAAGACATAACAGAACTCTATACAAAAATGCCTGTAGAGAAATGACAGCCACCTGTAAATGGGCTCGTGACAGATGGCAAGAGGAGACAAAGAGAAAATTGTCAAGTCTAGCAGCAGGCAGCAAAGAGTGGTGGTCACTTGTCAAGGAGCACCAAGGAGAAACTCGGGAGTCCATGATACCCCCACTAAACAAGTCCGATGGTACAACCGCTAAAAGCAACCAGGAAAAAGCTGACCTTCTCGGAAGCATATTCAGCAGGAAAATGACTGTGCCGGATGTCAACAGGACACCTCCAGAGTTACCCTTGATGTGCCATGACGCGCTCTCTAGTTTTCAGGTGTGCCACACCAGAACGAAAAAGATCCTTCAAAGTATTACTACAAAGAAGGCACCAGGTTCAGACAATGTCAGCCCACACACTCTACGCAGGTGTGCGGCAGAGTTATCCCAACCCTTATC
>NW_028234419.1:2832590-2841052 GCF_977035675.1 Penaeus japonicus
TTTTCTATGGTAGTATAATGTTTCTGATAAGAAATACTTTGCAGAGAAATAACACACCTGGTGTAACATAGCATTAGCCCCATTTTGGAGCAACACCGCACCAGCACCTTCATCACCAGCATATACTTGAATACTTAACTGTTTGTTCATGTCAGAAGTTTGTAAAACTGGAGCATTAATTAGTACATCTTTCAGTTTTTTGAAGGCTATCTGAGCTTCAGGCAACCCTTTAAATACCTTCTTGCTAATGAGCAGCTCTGTAAGTGTAGTAAATACTTCTGAAAAGTTGTGCAAAACCTTCTGTAGTAATCAGCCATAGAAAGAAATCTCATCAGCTGCTTCCTGGTGTTGGAGTTGGGAAGGTCTTGATTACCTCTGTCTTTGCTACTACAGGGGCAAGCTGCCCTTGACTCACCATTTGCCTGAAGAATTGATTGCAGGCATGACCAAACTCACATTTCTGGAGATTTACTGTGAGCTTGGTGGTATCAAGAGTGGAGAAGAGGGTCCTCAACCAATACAGGTGCTCCTCCAAGTTTCACCCCAAATGACACGATTGTCCAAGTGCCTTCTAACACCCTGCAAGATGGAAGTCAGATGGTTCATCAATTATTAGGTAACTGAACAATGTGGCATAACAAAGGGAATTACAGAAAACTCATACAACCAGATGCAGTGATGGCTAAGAGGTACTTGAAAATAGCCAGAGAGGAGGTCAAGTTTCATGAGGTACTCGGCCTTGTGAAATTCAATTGACCTTCTGGTAATATACACTTCAGTGGTATTTTCCACCAGACTTTGGAACGAGAACTACTGGATATGCCCATGAACTCAAGCTTGGACAAATCAGATTTTACTCCAAGAGTCAGTTGACTTTGGCAAACAAACATTTTCTTCTCCCCGCTGATATAAGATGCCTGTCTGATGGACTTAGCACCTCCAGCCTCTACATTATGCTCTAAGAGAGGGCACAACCTCGGTTGGTCCCTGAACAGGCCACAGTACTATAACAAGAGTTTGTGGATGCTAGTAACTTTGTTTTCAGGCAGATTAGACAGTTTTTGCACGACTATCTAGAATTTTTGAATTAGACAAATTAGGTTTCAAATTAGTTTTTCACCAGAATTTACATCACAAGCATTAGGGACTATCAATCAGTGCTACAACTTTTGAATTTTCTAACTGAGCACCATTGCCATCATGAGTAGATCAACATGAACATGACACTTTTTTCCACCTTTCAGGGGTTTCAATGATATAAGTTTTAGGACCAGAAATCCACATACTTTGAGTGGAGAGGTTGTTTAGGAAGCTTAAGAAGTGCTGAGACTAAATCTCCTTCATTAAGGGCCCACTGACATGACTGGGATCTGAAAAGTAAACTTTCAATGAATGGCCCATTTTACTCCAAATCCATTTTAAAATTCTGCCCATACCTATAAAGATCAAATAATTGCATGATAAGGCAATAGTGGCCCCTGAAACTGTAGTAGTGTATGCCCAAGAGGGAGGTGTGGCACAATATAGACTTTATACATTTGGTATCATAGGGTTCTTTTTTCACTATTAAGTACTTGGCATTGGTTGTCTTTTTTGTTAATATGGAAACATTAAAGTCTTAGTACACTCGGCAACACATTAGCCACCCCAAAGTTTCCGGGAGGAGGTGGGTGGGGAGAGGTGGGAATGGGGAGTGGGGGAGGTATACAACTTTTTTTATTATGAATGAGACATGTGGAGTGTCTACTAATACTTCTAGTTTTGTTTGGCAAGTTTCCTCCAGCCACACCCATTATTTTGGCCCCATATCATAATGTCCCATAAAGTCCCTCTTTTCCCTCAGCCAATCAGACAGTCATGTTTCCTGTCACTTGTTTTGTTTTTCTTTCATGTGAATGAAACTTAATGAGTGTGATATAGTAATTTCGGTGCTATATGGCATATTTCATGTTGACAAACCCCCCCCATCCCTCCTTTATCTCCCCTATACCCCTTTCCCCGCACAATACTCTTAAGCAACATACAGTATAGTTGCCTTATGATGTATCATTGTCTTTTTACTATTTATATCTCTAAATAATTATTTCATAATGTTCAGTGGCAAAACATGCTCTTTATTGCTTTACATATTTTTTATTTGTATAGTTATTTGCACTTCCTCCAGCCACACCCTGAAACTTTAGTATCTCTCCCCTATCTCCCCATGCTGCTATTGAGACCTTAATATGCTCAACTATGATTATTAACCCTTTGATGACGGTGCGTCACACCCGTGTGACATGGCTAAATGCCTGATGACGGGGCGACGCACCAGTGCAATATTGCATAGGCCCGGCATAGGGGGTTTCCACTTATTGCTGGGCCCGTTGGGATAGGGTTAACTAAGATGGATTTTTCAACTCTGATGCTCTACTGTATGGTCTGTATTTAATAAGACAATAAAATAGTACAAAGCACCTGCTAAAACAACCTTAACATCAAGTTTGATCGCTGATCTCAATGTATTGCCAAAGATAGGCCAACTTAAGAGCCTAGCTTAAGCAAATCCTTAATGATAGTCTTACTAGTTATACACCTTGATGGTATGGCTTCAGGTAACAGGTAGAACTACTAATTATGATGAGAATAAATTCATTACCCTGTTTTGTTTCTGGAAATGGTTCTACACAATCATTTACTATTTCACTGAAAGCTTTCTCAACTGCTGGGATAAGTTGTGGAGGATAAGGATGAGAATAAATTCATTACCCTGTTTTGTTTCTGGAAATGGTTCTACACAATCATTTACTATTTCACTGAAAGCTTTCTCAACTGCTGGGATAAGTTGTGGAGGATAAGGCTTCACAGAGCCTCCTGGTTTACCATTGATTTGACAAGTGTAACAGGTTTTGCAATGTCTTACATAATTCTCAAGTTTAGGGTGATAGAGATGAGATAAGACCTGATGGAAAGTTTTAGTCAGTCCTAAATGACCACATAAATTATCAGCTGGTGTAAGTACTTCATGAGGAAATAGTCTTGGAACAATAATTTGATGGACAATTTGCCAGGCTGCAACTGCAGGTGTATTTGATGGTCAAAACTTTGCATTAAAATCCCTGAATTTAGATAGAAGCAATTTCTAATATCAAGAATCAAGCTTTTGGCTCATACTTCCTGCGACAGCACATGCTGGAAAAAGCTGGGGATATTCTAGTTACAATGCTTGTGTGTTTAATCATTCAACATTTGAATGTGACAATAGGACAAAGCCACATTTTGCCATCAGCTATATCATTACTCAAGACAACAGAAACACCTTTGCTGGAATGCAGTTAACAACTACCAGCCTTGCTATCCCTTGAAACAGGTCTGATTTAAGATACACATTGCAAATCAGCAAACCAGCAGTCCCTGTGAAACTATTCACTAAAGTGGTCTCACTGGTTAAACATGCAAGACTGCTTGCTTATCAGTAACAGTTCTGCACCAGAATCATGAAGATCATTGACAGGTCAAAGGGACTGGTCATCACTAGTCATACCAATGAAGTCTGTGGAACAGAAAAAACATGAATACAGAGCTGACACCAGGAACATGGGAGTTAATTTAGCTAGAATCTGGAGATAGAGAGTAATCATTCCTACTAACTGGTATGGCAGGTTTAAGTTTACTTTCTTATGAATGTTTACAAGCTAATCTCGGACAATCTGAAACCTGATGGTCAAGCTCTTACAATTTCAACAAAAAACAGGAAGATCTGCTTTACCAGTTATGTTGTTTTTATGATCCTGATGTGCAGTATGCTGGATACTTTGGGTACCTGTTACAATGCCACAGCCATGCTTCTGAAACTTGGATGCAGATTAGTCAGGGTGAAGTGATCAAAAGCCTTACCAACTTCATATCAATATAACCTCGTACTTTTTGTGGGATACTGTTCGTCACCTCTTCGAGCATAAACAATTGTAACAATTCTTCCTACTCAAGAGATGAGAACTGATGTTCAACCCATTTCCAACGTAAAATTTCTTTGCATCCAAATTTAACATATATCTCATTTGTATTTTTACAAGAACCACAGACTAAGTAAGTAAAACTAAGTAAGACTCAGGCAGTTTATAAAATGGCATTTTTAAAACAGCTCTCTAAACTACATCATAGTGTATGAACTGAGATACATCCAATAGGCCTAACCCCATAAAAACATGATCCCCCAATGACCCATTTAACTTGAGGCCACCATGTAAAACAGATATCCATTATAGGACAAGAAAAAATTATCAGGTTCTTTTTTCATTAAAATGGGGACAAATCTTACTGATTCCTTAAACTGAAATTTATTAAGAGCAGTATTCACAGAGCCTTGCTAGAAGCTTTTCTTTATCAGTTTTTAATTTCTCCATCTAGACTTTCTCATATACAAGGTCAATCTGGTGAATATTCATCACCAATATAGGAAAAGTTGACTCCACATCCTCCCTTGTAATTATGCCATTCTGCACGAGGTCATTTAATTAAGATGGTATCTATGAGCTCATCCTTACAGAGAGAGTCTGACAGGAATATGGTATGCAGTAGCCAACTCACTCCACTGGGTCTTGGTTAGACTCACTAATAATGATGCAGCTGGTGCCACAACAAATTGTTCCACATCAAAACCCATTCAGTAAACAAGAGAAGGAACACCAAGCATACAAAATGAAACAGGATAAGCTAGAAATAATTCACTGGGGGGATAATTACAAAATACTCATGAGTATCTGTAACATTTGCACATAACACCAAATAACATAAAATAACAATAAGATGGTGAAATCCCACTGTATTCCAACATGAACTGTTGGATATTTAGTGTCAATCAGCTAAATCAGTACATTGACCATGATACCATAAAGACATTGCAAACAAGACTATATCATAAAAATGAGTCTTACCATAAATGGCTACTTCAGAGTTAACTTTACTAAACATCTGTTGCATGTCTATTGGGGCAAAAGCAAGAAAGCTGATGTAAATCCTAAATTAAATCACGAAAGTAAGCAATCATTCCAACAGGGTCAGCCTTCAGCTCCCAATTCAGCCCCGCGCTGAAGGGGTCAGCGCTTGAGCAAAATCATTAACTGCATGCATATCTGAAGGGCACATTTTGATTGTTTTCCATTCTACCATTGTGATATAAAGACTATAATAGACCCTTTTTTACATTTCTATGATTCTACAGACCTTGGTTCACAAGAGATTGTCAAAACACCAAAGAGGGAGCATAGTCGCTTTACATGAAAAAAGCTAAGGGGAACTATGCGATACAAATGTTATGAAAAAACTATATTTGATAATGAACACGACGTCTGAATTTAAACTATTCACGGTAGTGTTATCTATCACGTACACACACAAAAGCAATACACAATTTTACCTAAATACATACAGTGAATATCCTTATACTGGTCAGGCTCCCTGGTTTCACAAGCCAACAGTGAAGAATCAGCCGCCACAGCTTAATTTTTAAAAAATAGTTCATTGTCCTGAAAGTATCCAAACCTCAACGCAGCTGTAATAATGTTGTCTGTCTCTCACTTGACTTTGTAGGACGCATTATCGTCGTAAATCTATCCTCTCTTTTAGGCATACAATACTTTCCGAATAGTGATGGCGCGTTAAATACCACGAAAATGGCATCGGGGGATGGTCTCATTTTGTACGAGTCATAGTAGTCGATTTTACCCACGATTCCCCCTCTTCACCCCACAATCTGCGCCTCGATAGTGTGGGGGGGCATGAAGTAAATCAGGGGAATTGTGGTGGAATATACGATAGCAGAGTAAATATCATCTACAAAACCCCAACCCCTTCTTGACCCCCCCCCCCCATTGCCACCCTTTTTCAGTGCACTTTGTACTACTTACCTCAACCTTACTTCGGAATGCATTGTGCTTGGTCCAGAGAGCAGGTAAAGCATGAGGAAGATCAGGAATATATATATATATATATATATATATATACATACATATGTGTATGTGTGTGCGCGTGTGCGTGCGTGTGTGTGTGTGTGTGTGTGTGTGTATGTTACACACGCGCAGGTGTGTAGATTGTAGAAAGTACACTAAAATTAACTCTTGTGCGATAACCCCTTTAACCCCACTCCCTGGCACCACGTAATGTACACCAGAAAAGTTTTTCGCCAGTAAACTGTGTCGACGGTATATATGTTATCAGAACTTTCATGCCACATTATGCAGTTACGATATGCTACATGCATGCTGTCTGCATGATAATCGCTCGAAAGCTGCCGTGTTTCTTTGTACAGAAACGTATTCGCATGCATTGTGTGTGTGTGTGTGTGTGTGTGTGTGTGTGTGTGTGTGAAAGAGAGAGAGAGAGAGAGAGAGAGAGAGAGAGAGAGAGAGAGAGAGAGAGAGAGAGAGAGAGAGAGAGAGCATGAGAGAGAGAGAGAGAGAGAGTGTGCGTGTGCTGTGCGTGTGCGTGATGTGAAAGAAGAAAGAACGAGAGAGAGAGAGAAGAGAGAGAGAGAAGAGAAGAGAGAGAGAGAGAGAGAGAGAGAGAGAGAGATGGAGAGAGAGAGAGAGGAGAGAGAGAGAGAGAGGGGGAGGGGGGAAGGGAGAAGGAGAGAGAGGAAAGGATAGAGAAAGAAGAGAGGAGAGAGGAGAGAGAGAGAGAGAGAGAGAGAGAGATCGAGAGAGAGAAGAGGAGAGAGGAGAGAAGAGAGAGAGAGAGAGAGAGAGAGAGGAGTGTGTGTGCGTGTGGTGTGTCGTGTGTGCGTGTGCGTGTAGTGTGTGTCTGTGGTGAGTACTTGTGTGTGTGTGTGTGTGTGTACATGTGTGTGTGTGTGTGTGTGTGTGTGTGTGTGTGTGTATGATGTGTGTGTATGATGTGTGTATGATGTGTGTATGATATGTGTGTGTGTGTGTGTGTGTGTGTGTGTGTGTGTGTGTGTGTGTGTGTGTGTGTGTGTGTGTGTGTGTGTGTGTATGTGTGTGTGTGTGGTGAGCGTATAACTTCGACATCAATCATGAGACCATTTTTCTTCTCATTGAGAAGTGTAGCATATATTCACTATTTTCCTTGCGATATGCTTTATATGCCATTAGGCCATCTAAAAACCATAAAGGAAATGGTTTAAGTATTCGTGGCCGAATAAGATTTAATAATATGTCGGGCGCTGGTGGCCGACTTTTAGCGCGAAAAGGGCGGTAGGTTGGAGCCGAGTAGATTGTAGATTTTGTATAGATATCTTGCTTCCTGTAATATTAATGTATGTGATGTGTGTGTGTGTGTGTGTGTGTGTGTGTGTGTGTGTGTGTGTGTGTGTATGTATGTGTGTGTGGAGTATACATGTATGATATATAGATATATAATATATATATATATATATATATATATGTATAATTTATGTATATATATGTATATCTTTACATGTATTATATATGTATTAATGTATGCGTACATACTCAAGACCTATATATATATATAAAATATAATATGTGTGTTTTTGTTTTTGTTTGTTCATAAAACAATATGTTTATCTCTTCAACTTTTATGCGCAAAAAGTAGGTTGAGCAACGAATAAATCTTGCTTCCTGAAATATTAATTATGTTATGTATTGTCTCTTTATTAGATACATACATGTATACGTAATATACTCAAGTGTGTGTGTGTGTGTGTGTGTGTGTGTGTGTGTGTGTGTGTGTGTGTGTGTACATAAAACAATAAATATGTATGCGTGCGTTTGAGTGTGTGTACCCGTGAGTGCATGGTAGTATGTTTACTCATCAGGTCACTTGACCCTATCATATGAGATTTACCGGTAGGGTTGAGGATTAACACCCTGTCACCTGTCTTCAGGCCCAAGATTATGTTTATGTGCTGCCGGCTCTCCCCTGCCAGACATACGAGTAATTTCTATATGTCCTTATATGAACGAGTAATGAGAATGTCTTAACTATTTTTATTCTGGTGCCTTCCTTATCCACCATTATGTAGCTATTGATACTCTAATTAAACTAAAGTCAACTATTTAAAATTCGAAAAATTCTAAGACCCACGACAGCTAGTAAAAACGTTAGCTTCTGGCGGGGTGACTAGGAAAGGGTTAATGGATCTCAGCGTCTCACATTTCCTTTAATTATCTGCTTTCGGAGTCTCCCTTTATCTTGTACTCTGATATGCACCTGTCATCGTGCTGTTATTTCGAGTGTATTTTCATTTGTCTCTCGGTTATTTATCTGTTGATACTCGTTATCCTGTCAGTCCTGCTTCTTGATGTGGGAATTAACATTTCATACATTATATGGTCATGCACGTCTCTCTTAATTCGTAGAATTAGCTTATCTCATTGCTTCTTATCATAGATCTTTTGTAAATTTATATCCTCCTCTTCTGTTTTGTTTTGTTTTTAAATATCAATGGCAATGCGCCTGTTTGTTATTATAATCCAGTGTTTTCTTTCCTTTTTTTCTCT
>NW_028234419.1:2841152-2846152 GCF_977035675.1 Penaeus japonicus
ATTCCCATCTAACCATCTGCCTGGATACTTCCATGTGAAAGAATAATTAACATTGGATTTCCCCTTGCCATTTCTGGATGAATACATCTCCTAAACATTATAGACTCTAACAGGTACAAATCTCACAAATTACTTTTTTCCATTTGTGATACATAGTCAGGTACAGGATCATCCCTGCTCAAACCTGGTCCTCCTCCACATTTCTCTCAGCTATTATGGGTGATTAATTTCCTCAGCAACATTTTTGCCTGGAGTGTGAACAGTAGAGGTCAACTAGGCGATCATATAATGCAATCTGACTTAGCACCATCTGCTTTGTTAAGAAGGTAGGGAATGCTTAGGATACCTCATCCATGCTCAGGTCTGGTCCTATATAGACTTTTTTGTATCTTTCTGAAAAATTAGTTTTTACTTTACATGCAAATTGATCTTCCCTGGGCTGCTAATCATACCTAACACCTTTTCACTCTCAGATACCATCAAGTTAATACCTTCAACAATACTCTCATGACTGCATGACTTTATCCAATGTTTCATTTCAGACTGAAGACTGAAGAACTTCCTCTGCTTTTTTATCGTATTAATAGCTTAAGACACACTAAAAACAATTTAATGGGATTTAAGTTGATTCTGGCTTAAGTGTCTCATAGTGTGATACATAATGTACTGGTCCTTTATATTAACCCATTGTGGATGACTGATAGATTCATTTGCCCAGTCTCCAGGATGGAGCAAGGCAGCTTTACGCAACATACTTTGACTCTCCCCAGTCTCTTACAGTCATTCATTGTAAAACTAGAGCCATTTTTGTTTTTTTCATTTTTGTGTGTTTTATTATGTTTAGAGACATATTTGTCATATGACAGGCTGTATCAATGCTGCAGTTGACTAAAATTGTATTTTATGATCCACATCAGCTCATTATTTTCTTTATACTCAGTGTTATAGAAGTATTACTGTTTTATGGGAGGACAAAAAGCAACTTTATCTTTTTCATATTCCTGTACTATTATGAATGAATACAAAACAACATGAAGACAACATGAAGAGATGGGAAGAGGAAGGAATCCTGGGCTTATGATTGTGTCACAGGAAAAGGCATCCCTACTGTCACAGGGGCACATTGTAGACACTGGGCATTGGTTTGAGTTCTCCTTCCTCTTCTCGTTCTGCCTGCACATTCTTCATCTGTGGTACTTTAAAGCAAGAAGTCGGCATCTTGCTATGTATCATTGCTCTATAAAGATAATGCTTGCCAGAGACCATGGATGAGTGCTATTCAAGGCTCTCTCTCCTACTGATACTAGAATAAAGTAGTGCCATCTAGGTTTTGGATGTTAGGTTTGTTTAATATTACTGTAATCATAGCAATTATGACTGTAATAGTCATCCTCACTCACTCCTTACTCAGCACAGTAAAATAACACAGTGATCCAAAATCCCCGAACGTCATGTATGTCATGACGCCCATTGTCAGGCCAAAGCTCCTGTGTCATGTATGCCATGACACCTACTGCAATGGGTTAACATATTTCTTTAGTATCAAGTTATTTTGCTACATGCCTAATAATCATATCATTAATTTGCTCCTGATAGGCTTTCATATATATACATCTCTTAATTTCACTTGTCTGCTGTCAGTAGCCTTTAATCTAGCAATAGAAACTCAAATATTCTTTGGTAGTTTTTCAGGATCTTTAATCCACAGGTATATGACTGGCCATCTATTTTTTTCATGATCATAATTCAGTCCTTTTTTCATCAAAGCTAATTCCCTCTCTTCCTTAAGACTAAATTCATTACTTCCAGCAGGACAATGTCCACATTTACAACAGCCACATTTGGACTATAGGATGTACCAAAACTTTTGACAGCAAAAAATTTATCTAATTTCTGAGACAAATTCTTATACTGTTCCAAAGATATATCTTTCACATGAAACACACCAGCCAAATGGTTCATATAGATACATATATTTCTGCTACCCTTACCTGTATTTTTTAGTAATGGATAACTGCATTTGTCCAGTCTTAACAACCCTGGGTAGCATGCCACAATAATCTATCCCTACACGTAATTCTATTTTGCCCATGTCTCACAGGCTCTTCCTTGTTCCACTATCAATTCTGCAACTTTGCTTATATTTACCTGGTCCACCTCTGACATGATTCCATTGATACCACAAGTCCTTAGTTCTTGCTTTTTACCATTTTTATCTGTAAATAGTGCAAGATATTCCTTGTTCTCAAACAAGTCATTTCCTACTTTAGTGACAGCAAGACAAACTGTCGTTCCTTTCCGTCCCATCTTTCTACCCATTCTATGAGTGATTAGTCCCAAAGAGTTGTGACTCTTTTGTTCATATACAAAACACTACTCACCATCAGTAAAAACTCTGCCACGTGAAACTAGGTTATGGCTATTTTCACTGGGCTGTTCTGCTTGGCATTATTAGTAAACATTCTATGTAATTAAAAATTATTTTTACCACACCTCATCTGATCTACTATATCACAGACCCTCTTATCCTGTACCAAACACCTTCTTTCTTATAACTTCATACTTATCCTTATCATCTAGTCTGAAATACAGTACATATTTGAGGCATGATACCAGCATCTTGGTTTATCCATACTCGACTTGTTTTTCCAATATGTGAGAAACTGTTTTACTCCAACTTACAATGCAGTCTTCTTGTTTGTCTTGCTTTCCTTGCACTGTTTATATCCTGTTCACTAACCCTTCTGGTTCTCCCTCCTCTATTACTGCATTATGAATTGAGGCCTTTGAATTTGAAACTGCTATCCTAACATCTGCTTCCACTTCCTTGTTCTCCCTTAACAAATATTCTAGCAAGCCTTCAAACTGTTTGATGCTATATTTTATGCCTAGTGCTATTGCTATCAGTTTCTCAATCTGACTCATCATTATTACAATATTTGTCTCAGAAGACAACCCTACCTTTTTCAAAATCAAAAAGGCTCTTTCAACTACATCAATATACTGAACAAATTTCTTTAAATTATTCTCAAGAACTGTTTTCAGGTTTTTACCCTCATTCAACACTGAATCTCTGTAGTCTTTGATGGATTTCCAAACTTATCATCTAATCTCTCAAATATTTGTTTATAATGCCTCACCTGATTGAAACTGCTTTAATGCATATGGATCTTCACTATAGGTACCTTTCATTAGTCAATCATATCTTTACAGAAAGTAAAATAGTATCTCATTTTTCCACTAAATCTTGGTCATTCAAGAGCTTTTACTTCAATCTTATATCCTCATTGTCATTTTTACATTTTTCAAAGACTCAATCCTATTAACTAATGTTGAGTGTACCTTACTCTTTGCACAATGCGGATGGGTATCATGACATACATGACGGAGGAGGTTTTGGCTTGACGGCGGGCATCTTGACGTACATGACATTCGGGGATTTTGGACCTCTGTTTCTTTATTGTACTATGAGTAATGAGCGTGTGATGAAGACAGTTGCAATCATAATTACTATAATTACCATAATATTAAGCAAAATGGGTTTCACCAATCATCCAAAATGTAGATGGCACCACTTTCTGATATCACTAGCAGG
Source organism: Penaeus japonicus (assembly GCF_977035675.1). Taxonomy (NCBI): domain Eukaryota; kingdom Metazoa; phylum Arthropoda; class Malacostraca; order Decapoda; family Penaeidae; genus Penaeus; species Penaeus japonicus. Next base: position 2,844,748 of record NW_028234419.1, read on the forward strand.
AGAGAGAGCCTTGAATGGCACCCATCCACGGTCTCCACCAAGCACTATCTTTATAGTGATGGCATACAGCAAGTTGCCGACCTCTTGCTCTAAAGTAACAGCAATGAAGGATGTGCAGGGAGAATGCCTTTTACTGTGGCACTCACAGTCATAAGCTTAGGTTTCCTTCCTCTTCCCTACCTCTTCATGTTATCTTCATTAAGGATGGTTATATTTTTCACATTCGTTCACAACAGTACATGAATATAAAAAAAATGAAGTTGCTTTTTGAGCTCTTATAAAGCAGCAATACTTCTATCACACTAAGTATAAACAAAATAGTGAACTGATATGGACCCTATACTACAATTTTAGTCAGATGCAGCATTGATAGAGGCTGTCATATGACATGTAAGTCTATCAATACAATAAAAAACAAAAATGACAAACACAAAAATGGCTCTAGTTTTACAATGAGTGACTGAAAGAGAGTGGGAAAAGTCAAGGCATGTTGCGTGAAGCTGCCTCGCTCTGAAATAAAACCCATTCTGGAGACTGGTCAAGGAAATCTATGACTGTGGGTTAATAATTCCAAGGTCCAGAATATACTGCTTACTTTCCTCTGCCTCTTCATCACAGCCATCCCCACAGCTCACAAGAAGTTTGGTGATTTCTTCACTGATTCCCTAAACAGCCTGACAAGCATCACAAACCTCGTCCCAGGCATCCTGCACCACCCTGGCGGAGTCCTCCCAAAGGACGACCTCTGAGAGGATCTTCAGCCTCCTTGTAATTTCCTCACCTACGGCCTGTCCATCTTGAGCTCCTCCACCCTCGCAGAAGGTTCACCTGTAAAACATTGCCCTTGTTGGAAAACCTTTACTGCCATTATGGTTCACCATGAAAAAAATCCTACATGAATCTTTTAAATATTCTATCATCTTGCAAGCAATTTAACAACACTGATGCAGAGTCTTGTCAAGCAATCACTTATGCAAGCATAACAATTCTGTTAACAATTCAAACACATGTGAATAGTCAAAGAATACAAAATTTATTGATGCCCAATTTGATAATGTTTCAAAGAATAACAATGCCAATACAGTGTAAATAACAAGCCCACAGCTCAGTCCAACCTCGGCCTCACCATCCTGACCAATTTGAACGATGACATCCACAGCAAAGTTAAACAAGGCAACTTAATTAAGAATTGCAAGTCCTAATGATCTTGGTCTTTGCTGTGCAATCTATCATGCTTCTTTGTATGCAATAAACGATTATTCTATCTAAATTTTGCCATAGAAACATTAATCATGGAACGTACCTTACATACGCATGATCCTTCAGGCATGTCAAATTTACATAATGTTTCAAATTTTCAAATTACACTTACCTCTGCGTGGAAGATTTGAGCAGACCTCCTGAG
>NW_028234419.1:2858652-2863652 GCF_977035675.1 Penaeus japonicus
TCCCTTGGCCTTCCCTTCCCTTCTCCCCCCCTCTCCCTGGCCCTTCCTTCACCCTCTCCCCCTCTCTCCTTGGCCTTCCTCACCCTTCTCCCCCCTTTTCCCTTGGCCCTTCCCTTCACCCTTCTCCCCCCCCTTTCCCTTGGCCCTTCCCTTCACCCTTCTCCCCCCGCCTCTCTCCCTTGGCCCTTCCCTTCACCCTTCCCCCGCCTCTCTCCCTTGGCCCCCCTTCACCCTTCTCCCCCGCCTCTCTCCCTTGGCCCTTCCCTTCACCCTTCTCCCCCGCCTCTCTCCCTTGGCCCTTCCCTTCACCCTTCTCCCCCGCCTCTCTCCCTTGGCCCTTCCCTTCACCCTTCTCCCCCGCCTCTCTCCCTTGGCCCTTCCCTTCACCCTTCTCCCCCCACCTATCTCCCTTGGCCCTTCCCTTCACCCTTCTCCCCCCACCTATCTCCCTTGGCCCTTCCCTTCACCCTTCTCCCCCGCCTCTCTCCCTTGGCCCTTCCCTTCACCCTTCTCCCCCCCGCCTCTTTCCCTTGGCCCTTCCCTTCACCCTTCTCCCTCTCCTCTCTCCCTTGGCCCTTCCCTTCACCCTTCTCCCCCGCCCCTCTCTCTTGGCCCTTCCCTTCACCCTTCTCCCCCGCCTCTCTCCCTTGGCCCTTCCCTTCACCCTTCTCCCCCGCCTCTCTCCCTTGGCCCTTCCCTTCACCCTTCTCCCTCGCCTCTCTCCCTTGGCCCTTCCGTTCACCCTTCTCCCTTCTCCCTCGCCTCTCTCCCTTGGCCCTTCCCTTCACCCTTCTCCCCCCCGCCTCTTTCCCTTGGCCCTTCCCTTCACCCTTCTCCCCCCGCCTCTTTCCCTTGGCCTTTCCCTTCACCCTTCTCCCCCGCCTCTCTCCCTTGGCCCTTCCCTTCACCCTTCTCCCCCGCCTCTCTCCCTTGGCCCTTCCCTTCACCCTTCTCCCCCCCGCCTCTTTCCCTTGGCCCTTCCCTTCACCCTTCTCCCTCTCCTCTCTCCCTTGGCCCTTCCCTTCACCCTTCTCCCCCGCCTCTCTCCCTTGGCCCTTCCCTTCACCCTTCTCCCCCGCCTCTCTCCCTTGGCCTTTCCCTTCACCCTTCTCCCCCGCCTCTCTCCCTTGGCCCTTCCCTTCACCCTTCTCCCCCGCCTCTCTCCCTTGGCCCTTCCCTTCACCCTTCTCCCCCGCCTCTCTCCCTTGGCCCTTCCCTTCACCCTTCTCCCCCTCCTCTCTCCCTTGGCCCTTCCCTTCACCCTTCTCCCCCCCGCCTCTTTCCCTTGGCCCTTCCCTTCACCCTTCTCCCCCTGCCTCTCTCCCTTGGCCCTTCCCTTCACCCTTCTCCCCCGCCTCTCTCCCTTGGCCCTTCCCTTCACCCTTCTCCCCCGCCTCTCTCCCCCGTCCCCTCCCCCCTCCCCCCCCCCCCCCGCCTCTTTCCCTTGGCCCTTCCCTTCACCCTTCTCCCCCGCCTCTCTCCCTTGGCCCTTCCCTTCACCCTTCTCCCTTGCCTCTCTCCCTTGGCCCTTCCCTTCACCCTTCTCCCCCGCCTCTCTCCCTTGGCCCTTCCCTTCACCCTTACCCCCCCCCCGCCTCTCTCCCTTGGCCCTTCCCTTCCCCCTTCCCCCCCCGCCTCTCTCCCTTGGCCCTTCCCTTCACCCTTCTCCCCCGCCTCTCTCCCTTGGCCCTTCCCTTCACCCTTCTCCCCCCCCGCCTCTCTCCCTTGGCCCTTCCCTTCACCCTTCTCCCCCGCCTCTCTCCCTTGGCCCTTCCCTTCACCCTTCTCCCCCGCCTCTCTCCCTTGGCCCTTCCCTTCACCCTTCTCCCTCGCCTCTCTCCCTTGGCCCTTCCCTTCACCCTTCTCCCCCCACCTATCTCCCTTGGCCCTTCCCTTCACCCTTCTCCCCCCACCTATCTCCCTTGGCCCTTCCCTTCACCCTTCTCCCCCGCCTCTCTCCCTTGGCCCTTCCCTTCACCCTTCTCCCCCGCCTCTCTCCCTTGGCCCTTCCCTTCACCCTTCTCCCCCCCGCCTCTTTCCCTTGGCCCTTCCCTTCACCCTTCTCCCTCTCCTCTCTTCCTTGGCCCTTCCCTTCACCCTTCTCCCCCGCCTCTCTCCCTTGGCCTTTCCCTTCACCCTTCTCCCCCGCCTCTCTCCCTTGGCCCTTCCCTTCACCCTTCTCCCCCGCCTCTCTCCCTTGGCCCTTCCCTTCACCCTTCTCCCCCGCCTCTCTCCCTTGGCCCTTCCCTTCACCCTTCTCCCCCTCCTCTCTCCCTTGGCCCTTCCCTTCACCCTTCTCCCCCCACCTATCTCCCTTGGCCCTTCCCTTCACCCTTCTCCCCCGCCTCTCTCCCTTGGCCCTTCCCTTCACCCTTCTCCCCCACCTATCTCCCTTGGCCCTTCCCTTCACTCTTCTCCCCCGCCTCTCTCCCTTGGCCCTTCCGTTCACCCTTCTCCCTTCTCCCTCGCCTCTCTCCCTTGGCCCTTCCCTTCACCCTTCTCCCTCTCCTCTCTCCCTCGACCCTTCCCTTCACCCTTCTCTCCTCTACCTCTTCTATTTAACCCCATCTCACCTCTATCCCACACCCATCACCCTAACTCCCATTCCTCCCTCTTGCCTCCCCTTTCACTCTTCCCCACCGCCTCTTCCCCTTAACCTCCTCTTTTGCCACAGCTCCAACACCCTCTGCCCTCAGCCCCCCACCCTACTCCTATCACGGCCTCCCCATAACCTCCCTCTGAGCCTTGGCCTGCCTCCTCCTCCCCTTAGCCCCCCTCCCTCCCTCCCCCCTTCCCCAGCAGCTCCTCGCCCCTCGCCTTCCTCCCCCACTGGAAGGTCCTTGTAGCTTCGAGCTGAATATCCAGCAATTTATGTCAATTTATCCGGCGTGTGGTTCGATTCAGAGGTGTCGGCGTGGAGGTATTGAGGGGCAGCCGGGTGAGCCAAATTGCGAGAAGACCCACAAAACTTGATTGATATGTAAATAAGAGGAGGCTTGTCCCCCCACCCCCTCCCCCCGCATCCTCCTCACTCCCGCGGACCCTCCGCTACTGTGTATTTTACACATAATTTTGGATCTCGCTTCTTTCTGATAAATAATTCTGGGTGTGGGTGTGTAGTACACAAATAAGTCTGTTCCATGTGAAGTGTGGTGGAGTCGTGTGCTCCACGCGCTGTTGCCGCCTGATTAACATTGGCAAAAGTTGCTGCACTCGGCGGCTCCCATAAGTGCAATGGCGTTCTGCGTCTGATTACCATCCTAATGACAACATGACTCGATTTGGCGTTATGGAAAAATGATAGAGAAAACGAAATCAAGAAATAGTGATGGAAGTATTAGTTATGTACGTAATAATCTGTGATTTTACGATTTTAAGTGCGTTATATTGCGTCTAATCTCCCTTGATTATATACCTGATGGCTCGGATCTCAGGTGATTTATTCCCAGGAACTCTGTTTCATAACTTGTGTAAAATCAACTGTATGGAAGAGATTAAAGTGTCTGGTGTGGCGGCGGGGAAGCTGGACGATCCTCTTTTTAATCAGCGCGACCTGGATCTAACTTCTTTTTATCTCTTTTGTATCGGTTGTTTTAGTGTTATCATCGCTAGTATCAAGTAATTTCCATAATGATAACCGGATGAAAAGAAGAAACGAAACACACATGCCCAGATGTAGTGTTTAGCCATTCCATACAGAAACAATACACCCCGAACGCACGCACACAAACACGCATTTTATATTAGTTTGAGGAAGACGGCAAAGATATTAAGAAACTTTACTTTAGACTTTTATGTCTGTCAGGTATTCTGTATATTGCTCTGCTCTTCTTAAGCTGGTATATATAAAAACAACCAGATAAATCAGCCTGCTAGAAACTTTGTGGTTATCATGCCGGATTATTTGTTGTCATTAATGGAACTGCCAAATGAAATGCTGCCTTTAATGCTCAGCTGTTTTATCACATACTGTTCAACCTGAAATTCTGGTTGCAGGAGAGACCTATGCAACGGAATGCAACACGGGTAGAAGCATGGCTTATGGACTGACATGCTGCATCGTGGGCTCCCCGTGTCCCGGGTCCGATTTCTCTGCTTGCACTCCGAGGCTGCCTAAAGGCCTCCTCGTTTTGGTTCACTATAGAGTAATCATTATTATACCTCTTCACAGTGGCAAAACTGAATCAGTTTATGAAGCAAAGGTGTTTTATATAGGAGGGTTGACGTGATGATAATAATGATAATAGTCAATAATGAAATAATCATATAAAATTGGAGCAGAAAATTTTCTTTGAATTATGAATATTAATTTGTCTAAGGTCATACTGTTACTACCTTTGTCTGTACGAGATAGGAGTACCTCCCGCCACAGTTCCTCCCGGACTAAAATTCCTCCCCGATTCCTTTCCGAGTAAAACTTCCTCTTTTACTTGAGAATCACTGCACTATATGTACATCAGACTTATATCGTGTTTTGCATCACATCTATAGATCTCATTTGTTTTTCGTCCTCCTTTCCGTTTCTCTTTACCCATCATCATATTTATTCTCTTCGTTTACCGACTTCTTAATCGCGCTCTTCTCAAATTCGCTCCTTTACGAGAAAACCATCACATTTTATAGACTGTACTTAAGTGGTTGCCTCCGTTATTTTGTGCTGATAATACACGTTCTTCCGAGTACAGATCAGCGCATGAAATAAGAATACTTTCTATAACAGGCTTTTAAACAATCTACAAACCTTAGGAACCTTTCCATTACACATTTCATAATAATCACCTTTATCATAGTCTATTTTTCCGCACAAAACAAGCGATTACTTATTTTCCGTAGCCAATCACCAGTTTACTGCTTCACCTTTTATATCGACCACTAACAATCGGGTCTTCCTCTGCTTCCATCATCTGTTATTTCTTCCTCCCATTTCATCACATTTTTTCCCGCCTATACACTGTAACAAGCTGCTCCCCTCTGCCTGTATCCTAACTGAAGCCGCTCAG
>NW_028234419.1:2871152-2878652 GCF_977035675.1 Penaeus japonicus
TCTTTTCTCTCCCCCCCCTCTTTCTCTTTCTCTCTCTCTACGTCTCTCTCACTGCCCCACTCTCCCTCTCACTCGGCCCTCTCTCCTTCTCTCTCACTCCCCATCTCTCCCTCTCCCACACCCCCACTCTCTCCCTCTCTCTCCCCCCCTCTCCCTCACTTACCCCCCTCTCTCCCTCTCTCCTACTCCCCCTCTCTCCCTCTCTCTCACCCCCCCCCCTCTCCCAATCTCTCACTTCCCGCCTCTCTCCCTCTCTCCCCCCCCCCCTCTCTCTTCCTCTCCCCTCCTCTCTCTCTCTCTCTCCCTCTCTCTACCTCTCTCTCTCTCTCTCTGAGTCTATCCGCTGTGGTGACCGGACGTATTTTGCCTCCTCTCCGGCGCAGCATTACAATTCAGCAAACCGTGTCATGTCATGGTCCCGCAGTGTCAGAGGGAACTCTGACTCCTCCCCCCGGGTTTGAGGGGGCCAACCAGGGGGCCTCCCTGGTGCTTCCTCGGGCAGCTAGCACGAGCTCTTATCCCCAGAGTGAAAGGGGGCCCTTGGCCCAGGGTAATGTGCCCCCTTCCCAGGGTACCGGGACCTAGGAGATGGGCCCCCAGGCAGCACGGGTCAAAGCTGCCTTCCCGCCCAGGAGAATGGGCACCCCCACGGCAGCCAGGGGCAAGGCTGACCCCGGCCTAGGGTAAGGGGCACCCTAGCATATAAAGCAACAGTAAGTGTTAATAGTGAAAATATTGATAGCAAAATTCTGTATGAAGATGTAAACTGAAAAGCAGTGTATCAAGCCGGCAGTGCCTTAATGGTGCTAAAAATAATTCTGTGCTTTATTATGGCAAAAAAGTCATTGCCAAGGTTGGTCCTCTGTGAACAGGAAACTATGTCGGCCGCATGAAATTGCACAAGCCCATGACATTGTTATCAATCTATCCGACGGTAGAAAACCCAGGAACACGACTCGGGATTTTAAAAAGATGATAAACATTATCGTAAACACTATGATTGATCAGTACGTCAAGAATGAAAACACAACAGTGTCAATTACAACAACGGACAGCCCTCCCACAGACTGGTCGCCACCTCCAATAGAAAATGAAATGTTTTCTGAACAGCAGTCGGCCATCAACACAATCATGGGGCAAGGTGTGATGTGTCATCGCCAGCATCAATGCGCTGAAGATGCATCATTACCATAGACCCAATTACCCAACCAAATCCCAGCCGATCCCCTACTCCCACCTATGATCAACCCACCTACCTGCCCCTATCACAACGCCCTCTACCTCCACCCCAAGTGAGACAAACACAAACACCCTCACCTCCACGCCCTCCACGCCTGTGCCAATGACCAGCAATCCTCCCCTCCCGTTGCCCTCCCCTCACTCCCCGCCCGCGGCCAGCCAGCTGCCCCGCGCCCTTGACGACTCAGCAGCAGGAGTGCCCCTCCGCCGCGCCGGATGGGCCTCCCCTACAGACACACCGGCCTCCCAAAACCCAAAACCAACACAGTAAACAATGCCAGCACTGAAGCTTCAATGCAAGTAACACCTGAACGAAGCTCTGAGGAAAAACAAAGCAACAGGAAACAAGCAGCTCGAGCCCAACCGCCACTGGGAAGATACAGCTCAGCAGCAGATGCAGGGGGCCTCTGCCCTTTCTTCTGCCCCCCCCCCCCCTGCGCCAGTAGTGCCCCCAATGGTCTTCAACAACTATACAAATAGTGCAAAAGCCGCACAAGAATCTAGCAAGCAGACATAATCCTGCTAAAATGTCGGTGGAGAGGGTCATGCCCCTGTCCTTTCAAGAGGAGCGCCAAACGCTCAAACGTTGAGGGGAGCCGATCGTCCCGAGACACTCTACCAGTTGCCAGCCCGACACAAATGAAGAGGATAAATAAGAACATCTTTCAGAAAAGTCAGAAAATATATCTAGTGTAAAAGTTCACATGACAAAAATGACACACAGATACTATGCAAGTTTCGCACTAACATTTAGGGGCAAAGAAATAAAGCCCGAACTGTTTGTAAACTCAGATGCTTTCCCCGATAATGTAAAAGTTTCTGTACAAAAAAACAAAAATAATCAGAATGTTTGACCGCGCAACACCGCCAGAATGGCCGGGGACTAGATCGCACAACCTCTCAGAAATAGAGTATAAACGCACCATTTCTCCTCGGACATTTTGAAGAAATTGTGATGTTAATTAAAGAGAAAAACGTAGACATACTGTTGTGTTTGTGAAACAAGGCTCCACCAGGAAATTATCAGTAATTTGATTATAATTCTAGATAATCAAGTTTACCGAGGAGGAGGAGTATGTGTATTTGTAAGGGATACCCTGAAGTCAAATATAATATCAACTACACCAGCGAACAAAAATGCCACGAAAGATATCTGGGTTTCCGTACAAAGCAACATGCTTCCCTCATTCATCACTGGCGCTGTCTATGCAACCCTTGGAAAGGTTGATAGGGAAAGGTCACTAAAAATAAAACCACTTTTAACTTAGGTGACAAGTGAGGAATTAAGTAAATCAAATGCAAAGTTAGTTAAGATTATTAAGAAAAATAAATCATAACAATTAGTCAATAAACCCAATAGGATTACAGAAAACACCTCGTCTATATTAAATGTAATTATAACGAATATATTAGACATCATTCTTCACACATACGTTATTCCGTGTCATGTTGCTGACCAAGAACTCATCAGGATGACGTTAAATACGAAGAAATCAAACCACCGACCACCGGTTACAAAAACTTTTCGTGACTTTTGATCACTATGACCCTCAGTCATTATGCGGACTAATCATATCTGAAGAACTAGCTCTATTAGATATTTTATCGACAGACATTGTAGGTACCCAGGTAAACACCCTTCCGGAAATGATAAAAAACAGCATAGATGCCTCTGTTCCTTATGAGGCAGCCTGCAGACTTCCCTCCGCTCAGTGGATAAATAGACATCGCGAGACCCATTGCCGACAGAAAGAATGCTCATCAAGTGCTCAAAAGACAGTTTAAAAAGTCAAATTAATTCAATTTGCAAAGATTAATTATTTCAGAAATAAATTAGCAGAACATTAAACATCATGGTAAAACAAGGACAGATGTAAAACATTATTGCCTAACAACAAACAATACACAGCTGATTACGCAAATTCTACACATAGCACCGATCATTTTAATGACTTCTTTGCAAAAATTGGAAAACTATCTTATGAACAAACAATTGCTTCCACATCACATCCAAACACAGATCGGGCAACGTTCATAACTTTTGTTTTCAGACCACGACCAGTAGACGCAGAAACTATTATCCTAATAATAAAACAACAATATAGCCATCCTCATTAGCACCTCGCTGGTCACTGGAAACAGGTTATCTACTGGAACAGCGTTATTACAGATTACTGATTAGATTTGTAACAACAATAAGGTAAACCTGCTCACTTTATGCGACCTTTCTAAAACTTTGGACAGTGAAAATTTTACTTAACAAATTATGAAACCATAGAATTGATACCAATCCCTCCTCTCTATACCTATCTCAACCTCTCTCTCTCTCTCTCTCTCTCTCTCTCTCTCTCTCTCTTTCTCTATGTAAATATATTTCATTTTTTCATCAGCCTGTATCATTCCATTGCAGGACGTAGGCCTCTCAAGAGTGTTATGGCCGGATACCCCACCTACTTGCCCTAATTGTATCTTGGTATATATATATATATACATACATACATATATATATATATATATATATATATATATATATATATATATATATATATTCTCTCTCTCTCTCTCTCTTCCTCCCCCCCTCTCTCTCTTTCTCCCCCTCTCTCTGTCTTTCTCTCCACCCTCTCTTTCTCTCCCCCCCCCCTCTCTCTCTCTCTCTCTGTCTTTCTCTCCGCCCTCTCTTTCTCCCCCCCCCCCCTCTCTCTCTCTCTCCTCTCCCCCCCCTCTCTCTCCCTCCTCTCTCTCTCTCTCTCTCTCTCTCTCTCTCTCTCTCTCTCTCTCTCTCTCTCTCTCCCTTCGCTCTCTCTCTCTCTCCCCCTCTCTTTGTCTTTCTCTCCACCCTCTCTTTCTCTCTCACTCCTCCCTCCCTCTCTCCCTCTCCCTTTCTCCCCCTTTATCTGTCTTTCTTTCCACCCTCTCCTTCCCTCCCATCCCTCGGAAATGCATATTTTCCGACGGATAGGAACCGAAGGATAGGAAAAAGAAATATCAGAAGAAGCAAGTCCTTCCTGCCAAGAACGCCACCCCAGCTCCTTGCCTTACTGATGTGAAGGCCTTCCCACCTTTTCCAAAGAAGAATGTGGCAATTCGCTCAAATAAAGCCCAGGCACCATCTACAGCACCAACAGGAGCACCAGCTTCTGCAGCACCAAACACAACTCTAGTGTAACCTCCAGTGCCCACTTCAACTCTACTTCCGGCTCCAATTCCAGCCCCAGCACCGCTTTCGTTGCAACAACAACGAAATAAAGGAACTGCTGCACACACTGATTAAGCAGATGGAACTGATGATGACCCAGCAGGGCCAAATGATGTTCATGATGCAACAGTAAATGGTCCAACAATCTAAATTCCAGGAAAGGATGTTCACCCTCCTGGAGCGACTACAGCCCACACCGCCCGTCGATTTGCATCCAACAATGGACCTTGGAAATGATCAAATAACGACCGATGGCTCCAAGTAATTATTTGAAATGTATTACTTGGAACATTAACAGTTTGCAGAAACGCAAGGCAACTCTCTCTCAATATCTCCACGCTGAGGATGTTGATGTATGTTGCCTTCAAGAAGTCAGGACTAGTGCTCGCTATGCAAAAATTGCGGGATACACTTATTATGACAAACCTAATATGGCTAATCCCTCTACAAGAGGGCTTGACATATATATTACGAACTCCATACCATCCAAAGTGATCGATGACAAGCGTGACACATGTGCTGAATATCTCGGTCTTAGATTATTTCTTGATGGCAAAACTATCATTATTATTAATGTATATAACCCGCATGATAGTGAAGAGGTACCTAAACCTCCTGACAATATGATACATAATGATACTGTGTTATTATGTGGAGATTTTAATGCTCGTCATCCTCTCCTTGGCTCTGAGGGTAGCACCATTGGCAAAAACGGTAAGGTATATTATGATTATCTTCAACACACAAGTGACCCTGTACGTCTATTATGTCCCTTAAAAAAGACTAATTTTCTATGGGGCAAATTAGATTATGTAGCCTTGTACAATTAGCATAATTTACCAAGCACTACAGAGGTTATCCCATTCTTAATCAGCGATCACTGGGCATTAAGTATAACCCTACCATTATGTAAAAGAGACCCACCCCAGCCACGTTTACGATATCATATTGCCACTAAATATCATGACCAATTCATTGAAAGGATTGCCTGTTGGTATGAGGACTTTGCTCCTATCAATCTCGATCATTTTAATGATACACTCTGTCAGCAAGTTGGCAATATCATTAATCAACTTCACCCCAAAAACCCCACCATACATAGGTCTCCCACCTCCAGAGTCAAACGTGCACGACATCTAAACAAAGACCCTGAGATTAAGCTTCTTAAAAAAATAATACGATCAACTGTGAGTCAGCTAAAACATTTAGGAAGCAACCCCTACTTAGCTAAAGACCTTGTTTTCTTTAGTAGAAAACTGAACGAAATAATTACTCAAAAGCGAGAAGAGAGTTTGTATGCCTGGGCAGAATCAATTGACTCTACAACTCCCATGAGTAATGTGTGGAAGGACATCAATAAGATTAAAGCTAACTCATACAATGCAACACCTCATCCTCATCCAGAAACAGTAGCTTCATCTCTTCTTAACAAATGGTGTGAGGATTCTTCTCTTGGTAATCTTCCATTATCCATACGCAGGTGCTCTTCCAATTCAAAACACAAAAATGAAATTGATTATCAGTGTCAATTAACAGATGATGCTGACATACCATTTACAAGTGACGAACTTCTTGCAGCAATTAAGACTGGGAAATCCACTGCACCTAGGGACGATGGCATTACATATGACATTATCCGGCTCCTTGCTAAGGTACAGGCAAAGGGAAGATCTCTTCAACTTAACCTATGCTACAGGCACTCTGCCTACCTCCTGGAAACAGGCAACCATCATTCCCATTCCAAAACCAGGACGCCCAGACGAATTTCGACCAATCTCACTAACATCCTGTCTCTCCAAAACCTGTGAAAGAATCCTTCTCACTCGTCTTCTTTATCAGACCAAAGACCAAATTCATCCATCTGCCTTTGGTTTCCAGAAAGGGAAAGGAACACAAATGTGTTTAGCACATTACCTAACTGGAAGCAAAGCACAGTCTTCATACTTCATAGACTTTAAAGGTGCTTTTGACAGAGCTTCTCCAACAGCAATTCTCCATGAATTAACTCTATTGGGAGTTAAGGGAAAGCTACTGCTATGGATAAAGGACTATTTATCTACAAGGAAAGTTAAAGTATGGTACCAAGGTACCTTTAGTGCTTTCGGTAAACTAGAGTTAGGTACCCTACAAGGGGGAGTATTGTCCCCTACACTATTTAACATATTTATGCACTCTATCTGCAAACTGAATAATGAGTTAGGAGACCTATATAATATCATATCATGCGGATGATATCCTCATCCAAGTCTTTGATAGGGGGGAATATGTACTCAGGAGATTCAGCAAAAAGTGTGCTTCTCTTGGCCTCATAATCAACCCTATCAAAACCAAACATATATCCAGACCTCGTCAACTGCCCTATATACCAAGCTTAGGTGGACAAGTTATTGCAAGGACTGACTCCTACAGGTATCTTGGTGTTCCGGTGATTGCTCCACACCTCATGTCATGCAATTCTCGTTTCACCCAGGAAATTATTTACGATATCAAAGAACGTTGCTTGGAACGTTTAAGACCATTACAATTTATATGTAACAGATACGTTGGTGCCTCCCTCAGAGTCCTGAGGTTGATGTATATTACCTTAGTTCGGTCCGTGATTGAGTATGCGAGTCCGGTTCTTAGTTTGTTACCTCCAAATGCCTTCAAACCCCTTGAAGTTCTACAGGACAAGGCCATGAGAATTATACTCGGTTGCCCAATGACTGCCAAAGTTCTGGTCATGAGGAAAGAATTAGATCTCCCCACAATCCACAGTCGTGTTACCCAAATTAATACCGTTCTTGGTACTAGAATCTTGCAGCTCCTACCCAAACCACAGATCTCCCAAGCTCTGGCAAATGAGATCAGTCACAGAGTCAGGTTTGCTCGGCCTCGATATTCCAATCTAATGCACTGCAACTTAGAATGGAAAGCCAAAACTGCCCAGACCATCCTCAGCGTCAATGTGTGGAGCATTAATGTTCTTAATATCTTAGAAACCAAACTATCTGCACCATGGCATAGAACTCATGTGTATGTCCATATTGACAAACTGCCAGGACCTAAATCCATAATTTTGACAT
>NW_028234419.1:2893652-2896152 GCF_977035675.1 Penaeus japonicus
AAGGGTACACGTGGGTCTGAGCGGCTTGTGGCCAGTCGAACCCATCGTCACAGCCTAGTTCCCTTGCACCATTTGTACCACTTTTTCTGGCCAATCCTTTTGGCAGTCTCCTGGCCATACCTGATAACTTGCCTCATGAGAGGAGAATTTCAGACTTGTGTTGTCTGAAATTCTTGCAATTAGCTTGCTTGATCTTGTCATTATAGAGCCAGGAGACATTGTAGTTCCTGATCCAGGGACGTTGTACGGATAGTCATTAAGGCCAGACAGGCAGTCCTTGAGCATGTGTACATTGTGAGTGTCATGGTGCTTATTGTCCCCATGGCACTCAGCCATGGAAGGCCTATCAGTTTCCCTTTTCCACTTTCCATCTGGAAATGCGCCCGAGAGGGTAACACAGATCCCAAAATGGTCACTTGTGACGGTCTGTGAGCTTTGCCCGATCTGTGTTTTGATGTAATGTTCATGAGTTGGCTTTCCAACTTCTGTAAAGAAGTAATTTAAATGCTCGGTGCATATGTGTGGTGTTTAGCACTAGTGCATATTGAATTAATCATTTAAGATTTTTCTTTTTCACTTCATGAATTGCCTGAAGGGCGGCCTCAAATCTGTAACTTTTGAGCGTTTGATGGGCATTATTTCTATCGGTAATGGCTTTCTTGATATTGTCATTTATCCATTGATTAATGGGACGTCTGACGGTTCTTGTCACCTATGAAGCAGTGGCATCTATGTTGATTTTAGCACTTCCATAAGGATGGTTAGTTGGGTATCTACATTGTCTGTCGTTAGTTCTTTAGATACGATTAGTTTGACTGATGGTCATAGTGATTAATATCGCGAAAAGTTTTTGTAACCGGTGGTCGCTTTGATTTCTTCGTATTTAACGTCATCCTGATGAGTTCTTGGTCAGCAACATGACATGGAATGACGTCTGTATGGAGAATGTCTAATCTATTCGTTATTATTACATCTAACATAGACGAAGCGTCTTCTGTAATCCTATTGGGTTTATTGACTGCCTGTTCTAAATTATTTTATATGAGTAACTTAATCAACAATATTTGATTAACTTAAATAATAATTTGAGTCACCTCAGATAAAAAGTGGTTTCTTTTTAAATGACATTTCCTTAAAAACCTTCTAAAGATATTCAAAAGATTCATAGGGTGCACTGGGTTCCATAGACAACGCCAATACTGAAGGAGGGAAGGATGTTGCTTTGTACGGCAACCCAAACATCCTTCGTGGCCGTGCAAATATGCTTACTCCTCCTCCTCGCCCTACATCACATTGATAAATTTGTTATTTGGAATTATAATAAAATTACTTGTCATTTCCTGGTGGAGCCATGTTTCACTAATGCGGAATAGGTCTATATTTCTCTCTTAAATTAACATCACAACTTCTTCATAATGTCTGAGGAGAGATTGCGCGTGTATATGTTCTATTTCTGAGAGGTTGTGCGATACCCACCGGCCGGGCTGGCGGTGTTGCGCGGCAAACATTCTGATCGCTTTTGTACTTGTTTTTCTTTAAAGACTTTGACTTTGTCGGAGAACGCATCTGAGCTTATGAATAACCCGGGCTTTATTTCTTTGCCCCTAACTGTTACTGTGGAACTTGCGTAAGGTTATGTGATTGAGGAACCAAAAGAGGTCACCCGTGAAGCGGGAGGCCAGGCCGAAGGCTTAGAACCCCCACGACCTCTCAGGCTAACTAATCCCCGGAGGAGTAGGCCTACCAGGAGCATGAATAGTATGGAGATGGCACAAAAATAAATCATAAAATATAAATAAAACCTATACTCAACAAACATGCAGAAAGCACCAAAGTAAAGTTAAGCTGAAATCATAAAATCCCTTAAGAAAGCGTCAGAAGAGCTGAAAATAATTAAAACTGTTTCGGAAGGGCTTAAATTTATCGTAAGCGTGCCCAAGGAGTCTGCAAAAATGAAAGTACAACTAATAGCTAGGCTAAAACACGAAGGAGAAATGAATAGATATAGTAGGAGCAAAAGCGGAGGTAAAACAAAGTAACAGGCGAGGTAAAAGGGTAAAAGTCAAAGTAAAAAGAAAAGGTAGAAGTGAAAGCGGCACAACGGTTCAACATAAAACTTAAATAAAAATTCGCACGTCCAGCATGAATACACCTCGGCAAGTAAAAGGGGCTGCATTACCTTGTTTCAGAATCTCCTAGTGTAAATCCAAAATGTAAATCCATAGGGCAGATAAACACAGACAGAATATCCACTTCGTTTATTTTGTGAGTTACATGGCCTCACGCGGACGGAGGCGTAGCGGTAAAAATAAGTAGAATGATAAATAATAAACTTTTAAATAAAATACAGTGATCATAAAATGGGGTTGCTATTTAAAAAGTGGTCCACTGTGCTCAACTCCCCTATGGATTACTGCGGGATGCTGGGCAGGATAGGGTAGGATGGAGGCAGGGTAGGATAGGGAGCAAGATAGGAGGTAGAACTTAAAGGAGGGAAGAA
>NW_028234419.1:2901152-2906152 GCF_977035675.1 Penaeus japonicus
GCCCATCCCATTGGTTCTTCTGCTTTTCCCACCTAAACTCGCGCAGCCTGTCAAGTTTCCCACCCGAGTGGTTCGCCGCGGCGGCACAGGGGCGCAAGCGGCCGGCCGGGCCTCGGCCATTTCCTTCCCTCCCGCCGCCGTCGCTTCGGCACAAAGTCCGGTGCGGAAAGAGCGAGACGCGAGCCCTGTTAAGGAGCGAGAGTATCAGTTTACATTCGTCTGTTAGATGCGGAAAGCAATTATCGTGTTGTTTTTGGAAGACACACAGACAACAATTGTTTCTTTGAAACGGATTGTCAATAGCCCAAAGTTTTAGGAGAAAGATGAAACAATCTGCACTGATTTTCTAAGCTGCGCGTGAATAGTACTTTTATCTAGTGTCGATTGACAATGGGTTATCTGAAGTAATAAAACCTATATAGGTGGGGACTTAATCATAGGATGAAGAACCACATCTGCGGCATACGAGTGCGTGCGTACATGCGTACGTGCGAGTGTGTGTGTGTGTGTGCGTGCGTGTGTGTGTGCGTGCGTGTGTGTGTGTGTGTGTGTGTGTGTGTGTGTGTGTGTGTGTGTGTGTGTGTGCGTGCGTGCGTGCGTGCGTGCGTGCGTGCGTGTGTGTGTGTGTTCTATATACAGAAGTCGTCTATTCGTTTTTATCGTTATTATTATCATTATCATTATTATCACAAATATTATCATTTTTAGCGTTTTATTAGTATTAGTATCATTATCACTTAATCCTTTACTATCCCCATTTTCATCATTACCATTATTATTATTATTATTACTATTATAATCACTGATATTTAAGTTATCATTAACATCATCATCATCATCGCCAGCATCATCTTCACTACCACCATCATCGTCATCATCATCATAATCATCATCATCTTCACCATCATTTTCGTCATCATCATCGCCAGCATTATCTTCACCACTACCATCATCGTCATCATCATCTTCGCCATCATTATCGTCATCATCATCGCCAGCATCATCTTCACCACCACCATCATCGTCATCATCATCATAATCATCATCCTCTTCACCATCATTATCGTCATCATCATCGCCAGCATCATCTTCACCACTACCATCATCGTCATCATCATCATCATCATTATCATCATCGCCAGCATCATCTTCACCACCACCACCACCATCATCATCATCATCATCGCCAGCATCATCTTCACCACCACCATCATCGTCATCATCATCATAATTATCATCATCATCATCGCCAAAATCATCTTCAGCACCACCACCATCATCATCATCATCACCAACATCATCATCTTCACCACCACCACCATCTTCATCACCAACATCATCATCACCAATAGCATACAGCAACTGCCGCCGCTGAAATCAACCAAGCTGTTGAAGGACTCTCTGCGGAGCGAAATCTCGACGAAGTCCTCCCAGGCTGCGCGTTGACTTCCTCCCGCGCTAAAGAGACCAAGAGATACACTAGGTTAAGCCAGCCAGTCCCTCCTAGTACGACCACACGTGGGCTTTCCCGAGGCGTTCGTTCTCAAAAAGGTTGCCATTGGAAAAGTCATGGCAATCGCATCCTGACTCCATAGCACTCTCAAAGCCATGAAAAGTCGCATGACCTTATGAAAAGTGCGCGCTCCTCTTCTTTGAAGGGGAACGGCTCTATGGCACCCTAGCAGGGCCCGCGGACCACAGTGAACGGTGAAGCACAGTTGAACAAAGCGAAATAGGGTGTTTATATAGACGCAGAACATCCATTGATTGGTTCCATCCATCGCATTCTTACCCCGTAGAGTTATCTGCCTTGGGAGGAGGGATCAGGGGCCACAGACCCTGGCAGGGACAATATACTACGCATCACCCGGATGCCCCCCCCCTCACCCCCGGCCCTCGCTGTGATGGCCAAAGTGTGAACAGTTGTCTCTGGAATATTTATGTTTGCTGTCATGTGAGTGAGTATCTGTGTGCGTGCCAGCGTTCGTCTGTGTGTGTGTGTTTGTGAATGAGTGGGTATATATATATATATATATATATATATATATATATATATATATATATATATATATATATGTGTGTGTGTGTGTGTGTGTGTGTGTGTGTGTGTGTGTGTGTGTGTGTGTGTGTGTGTGTGTGGTTAGTAATAATGCCTGTAGATCAACATCACTGGAATTAATGGAAATGAAAATTACCGAACGTTTCACCCTAGAATGATCTTGAATACAAATGAAATTTAATGCGCCTATGTTCATTAACATACAGGAACACATATTGATAAAAAAAAAAGTAATGTTTAACAGCGGCAGAATATTTTTCATCATTATTGTTCTGTGTTAAGAGATATATTACGCTTTAAATTTATTAGCTCTTTAGCATGATCAAGAAAATGAAATACTATTAATGCGTTGAGTGACGCAATCTCAGGAGGGTTTTATGGAACACTGTTTGTCAGACGCTACTGTGCGAGGTAGCGTCGCTGAGGCGGGAGGAAGCAGGAGGGAAGAGGGAGGAGGGAGGAAGGAAGAGGGAGGAGGGAAGAGGGAGAAGGGAAGAAGGAAGAGGGAGAAGGGAGGAGGGAGGAGGGAGGAGGCAAGAGAGAGGAGGCAGGAGGGAGGAGGGAGGAGGAAGGAGGAGGCAAGAGAGAGGAGGCAGGAGGGAGGAGGCAGGAGGCAGGAGGGAGGAAGGAAGAGGGAGGAGGCAAGAGAGAGGAGGCAGGAGGGAGGAGGGAGGAGGCAGGAGGCAGGAGGGAGGAGGCAGGAGGGAGGAGGGAGGAGGGAGGAGGCAGGAGGCAGGAGGCAGGAGGCAGGAGGGAGGAGGGAGGAAGGAAGAGGGAGGAGGCAAGAGAGAGGAGGCAGGAGGGAGGAGGGAGGAGGCAGGAGGCAGGAGGGAGGAAGGAAGAGGGAGGAGGCAAGAGAGAGGAGGCAGGAGGGAGGAGGGAGGAGGAAGGAGGCAGGAGGGAGGAGGCAAGAGAGAGGAGGCAGGAGGGAGGAGGAAGGAGGCAGGAGGGAGGAAGGAAGAGGGAGGAGGCAAGAGAGAGGAGGCAGGAGGGAGGAGGGAGGAGGAAGGAGGCAGGAGGGAGGAAGGAAGAGGGAGGAGGCAAGAGAGAGGAGGCAGGAGGGAGGAGGGAGGAGGAAGGAGGCAGGAGGGAGGAGGGAAGAGGGAGGAGGCAAGAGAGAGGAGGCAGGAGGGAGGAGGGAGGAGGCAGGAGGCAGGAGGGAGGAAGGAAGAGGGAGGAGGCAAGAGAGAGGAGGCAGGAGGCAGGAGGGAGGAGGGAGGAGGCAAGAGACAGGAGGCAGGAGGGAGGAGGCAGGAGGCAGGAGGGAGGAAGGAAGAGGGAGGAGGCAAGAGAGAGGAGGCAGGAGGGAGGAGGGAGGAGGCAGGAAGGAGGAGGGAGGAGGCAGGAGGCAGGAGGCAGGAGGGAGGAGGCAGGAGGGAGGAGGGAGGAGGAGGAGGAGGAGGCAGGAGGAGGAGGAGAGGAGGAGGCAAGAGAGGAGGAGGAGGAGGAGGAGGAGGAGGAGGGAGGAGGCAGTGAGGAGGAGGAGGAGGAGGAGGAGGAGGGAGGAGGGAAGAGGAGGGAGGAGGCAGGAGGCAGGAGGGAGGAGGGAGGAGGGAGGAGGCAGGAGGCAGGAGGGAGGAGGCAGGAGGCAGGAGGGAGGAGGCAGGAGGCAGGAGGGAGGAGGCAGGAGGGAGGAGGGAGGAGGGAGGAGGCAGGAGGGAGGAGGCAGGAGGCAGGAGGGAGGAGGGAGGAGGCAGGAGGCAGGAGGGAGGAGGCAGGAGGCAGGAGGGAGGAGGCAGGAGGGAGGAGGCAGGAGGCAGGAGGGAGGAGGGAGGAGGCAGGAGGCAGGAGGCAGGAGGGAGGAGGGAGGAGGCAGGAGGGAGGAGGGAGGAGGCAGGAGGAGGAGGAGGAGGAGGAGGAAGGCAGGAGGCAGGAGGAGGAGGAGGCAGGAGGAGGAGGGAGGAGGCAGAAGGCAGGAGGCAGGAGGAGGAGGTAGGAGGCAGGAGGCAGGAGGAAGGGAGGTGGAGAGGGAGGAGGGAGGAGCAGGAGGAGGAGGAGGAGGAGGAGAGGCAGAGAGGAGAGGAAGGGAGGAGGAGGAGGAAGGAGGGAGGAGGGGAGGAGGGAGGAGGAGGAGGAGGAGGAGAGGAGGAGAGAGGGAGGAGGAGGAGGGAGGAGGAGAGAGGAGGAGAGAGGAGGAGGAGAAAGGAGGAGGAGGGAGGAGGAAGGAGGGGGGAGAGGAGGAGGAGGAGAGGGGAGGGGGGAGAGAAGGAGGAGGAGGAGAGGAAGAGGAGGGAGGAGGGAGGGAGGGAGGAGAGAGAGGCGAGAGGAGAGGAGGAGGAAGGAGAGGAGAGGAGGGAGGAGGAGGAAGGGAGGAGAGGAGAGGAGGAGGAAGGGAGGAGGAGGAAGGGAGGAGGAGAGGGAGGAGGAGGAGGGAGGGAGGAGAGGAGAGGAGGAGGAAGGGAGGAGGAGGAGAGGAGGGGGGAGGGAGGAGGGGAGAGAGGAGGAGAGAGGAGAGGAGAGGGGAGGAGGAGGAGAGAGAGAGGAGGAGGAGAGGAGGAGGAGGGAAGGGGAGAGGGAGGAGGAAGGAGGAGGAGAGGGGAGGAGGGAGGAGGAGGGGAGAAGGAGGGAGGAGAGAGGAAGAGAGGGAGAGGGAGAGGGAGGAGAGGGAGGAGAGGAGGGAGGGGGGAGGGAGGAGGGAGGAGGAGAGGAGAGGGAGGAGGAGGAGGGGAGGGAGGAGGAGGGGGGAGGGAGAGGGAGAGGAGGAGGAGGAGGAGAGAGGGAGGAGGAGGAGAGAGGGAGGAGGAGGAGAGAGGGAGGAGGAGGAGGAGAGGAGGCAGGGAGAGAGGAGGGAGGAGGGAGGAGGAGGAGGGAGGAGGGGAGGGGGGGAGGAAGGGAGGAGGAGGAGGAGGGAGGAGGAGGAGGAGGAGGGGGAGGGAGGAGGGAGGAGGAGGAGGGAGGAGGGAGGAGGGAGGAGGGGGAGGAAGGGAGGGAGGAGAGAGGG
>NW_028234419.1:2911152-2913652 GCF_977035675.1 Penaeus japonicus
GCTCGCCAAATGGAACACTGCAGACCTAAAATACCCCTTTGATGACGAGAGCAGATGCCACTTGATAGGTATATCTGTGACGAGGAATAACCGAAGAGACATGAGCACTTGCAGAAAATATCCCTAATTGGCACTACAATAGATTGACAGTCGTCAACGTAACCAAAAGGTGTCGAGATAAAATCTAGACTAATGATAATAATGTGGTGTGATAGTAATAGAGAATTATGGTAATGATGATGGGGATTAGGATGATAATGATAGTAATAATGGTAGTAATGATGATAATAAAATATTTTCAATAATAGTAATAATAATTATAATAATAATAATAAGAGAATAATAATAATTATTATAATAATAGTGATAATATCAATGAAAACAATGATGACAATCATAAAAATGAAGATGCATATCTGAAAGACGATTGTTTCCTTTGGCTAGGATCTTCGAGAAAGGAACCACTCCGCGTGGCATGTTCGTTCCCTCGTTCGACAAAGATCCTCAGTCAGAGGAACGCGGAGAAAGGTCTTTCCATGGCGCTGCTGGAGGGGAGACTGAACAACTTACGTGCACCTTGCGCCACTTCTCTGCCACTGATTCTCGGCACGGTTCTTTTGTTTCTGTCTCTCGGCTGCAGGAGTCTGAACAACATGTGTGCGCCTTGCTCAGGTTCCTGAACAATATGCGCGCGTCCTACACGGTTTCCCGAAGAACGAACGCGCGCCTCGAACGGCTTTCCTGAATATCGAACAAAACGCGAAACACTCTCTGTGTCTGTGATTGCGCATTTTACAAAACTAGGTCAAAACTAAGTAAGAAGTTCTATATATGGGTCACAAGACAGAAAAAAAAATATGTATGATAATGATACCTGTTAATGAGAAAATGAAAGAACAAAAATAACTTTAGCACTTTAGCGAGAGCCAATAAGATAAATGACGAATAGATATGAATCTAGCAACACTGGCCGCCAGTACTGATTCGGAATAAGCGCGAAAGTATTAAGAATTTACTAGGTTAAACTACGATATCGGCGCCCATTCGACAATCATAATCCACCAGAGCTTTACATTCCAAACAAAAGCCTTGGAGAGTAGCAGCAACTTAATGACCCCATAATATATTATTCGAAAAAAATGTATATGGAGGGAGAACTTGTAGGGTTGTTTAAGAAAGGGAAAATTACAGCACCGACTTCACACTATCAAGCCGCCAGGGAGGAGGAGGGGGGAGAGGAGGCGGCACGTGCTGACGACTCTAAGCGATGAGATCATACAACTCACATGAAATATACTATTCCCAAAGTTGTAACAAACAAGCTAAAGAACTTCTAAATATTCTGGCCATTCTTCGCATAAGAGGAAATGGAAAGAAGTTCAGGAGGCCGTAAAGGAGGCCGTTATAACGGGGTTTTCAATGCGAGATGAGACAAGGAAACAATGGGAGGGGGGGGGGGGGCTGAGAACTTTCCCTGTCGATGGGCGCGTTATTGATCAAATCACCGACAATAAGTGCGTTCACACATATGCTTTCGGGAGGGAAAAGGGAAGGACATGCCGCACGCAGATGCCGCGCAGGAATTTCACAACATATATAACGTAGTAAACAATCACGAGAAAACAAAATCTATAAAAAAAGAGCCCAACTTACGGGATTTCTTGTGCGAGTGGGAGGGCGGGAGGGTGGGAGAGGGTGGGAGGTCGCCCAGCAGACCGAGGAGGGTGACTGACTTCCTAGACTGACACCTCATCGCAGCCTCTTCAGCTCGCGTCGGAGTCTTCACGGCCTGGGGTCGGGGCGCTCGTGCTAAGGCCAGAAATCCGTGTTGGGAAGTCTTCAGCTGCCATGATATATGGGTGGCGACGTGCAGGGAGGATCATGCATGGACAGGGGCGGCGTTGTGTGGCAGAGTAGACAGAACAGGATGGGCGGGTCAGCTCAGCCTACAGTACGTGGGCTGAGCTGACCATGAGTTGAGGCCCAACTTGTTCTCAGTGGGCTGGTGGGCGATGGCTTGAACGTGTCCTCTCTACTCTCCCTCCGTTGGTTTTGCTGCCGATGATAGCATTCGGAGATGTAGGCCTAGCGCCAGTGAAATGAGAGGCCCACCTTGTAACCAGCCGTCGTGGCAGCCATCAGACCACTGCTGGCACTAGTTGTAACCAGCCAAAGTTCAAATTTCAAAATAACTAATTCCATTAATAACAATGGTTATTCTTTTTATATGTATGGTATTCATATTGTGTAATAACATAGTATTAACATAGACAATATAAAGTGCATGAGTAGCAGAAATAAACTAAATATTAACATCACGAATGACTGAAATACCTTGTTTGGCTTGATGTTCAAGCGCCTGGTCTTATTGATAATTCAGACTTTTTTCATTTTTGTTATAAATTTACTTGGTTTGGAAACATTTCCATTTGATCTTTTAGATATACAGAGAGTTATGTGTCTTGTTTTGACTACCTTCGGTGCACTGCCTATTGTCTGT
>NW_028234419.1:2953652-2956152 GCF_977035675.1 Penaeus japonicus
TCTCTCTATCTATCTATCTATATCTATCTATTTTTTTTAACACGCGCGAGCCTCCATTCCAATGAAACTTGTGTTGTGAAAGCCGTATTATATTTTACCGTTCACAATTATACAGTACATTGGAACCCGAACTCTGTCAATACGGCTGTGGCTATCATCCACCATTATTTATTCCTTTATTAAAAAAAAAAAAAAAAAAAAAATACACACCACAAATATTATACCTCTATTATTTATTTTCCCTTATTCTACATTTCTTCTTCTGTATCTCGAAGTCGGTGTCTCTACACGCTGGTGTAAGAATGGCCGGGCTTGGTTCGTGTCCTCACACTGGTGGCAGAGGAAGAGAGGATCTCAGGAGGGAGAATGAGAGGTTACACGGAAGCAGTGGACTCAGCTTCTTGCTTGCTGTGTTTTGTCAGATAGTTGCTGCGGCCAGGATAGCGTTAAAATGCTTTGCCTCGGTGCCCATTCCTCCTGTGGCAGTGTAAATACAAGGGGCGTGAACGTTCCTTGTTATACTTCGTCTTAACCGCTTTACCATATTCACGGATCTTATCATTTTCATGCCTTCCATGGGCAACATGTAGATCTTGGTCCTTATTACTTTGTGCCATAGGGTTAAAAATCCTTACATCAAAGAATGCTTTCTGGCCTCAAGCCCAAAATCCTCTTGCGCTGATGTCTAGGCGAGCATCTTCTGTGGTATTTACTGACCTCAGGGTGAAATGCCTTCCTCCAGTCGGCAAGAGTTCTGGTTCCACTCTCACGTCATGGCAGACTTCCCTGAGCATTTGGGCAGTGAGGTCTCTGACTTCGTCATGTCGTATGACAATAAAGCCTCCTGTCTTACAAATCATTGCGTGATTTGTGTTGAAAGGGGAGCCACACGAACAGGTTTGTGGTAGTCCATCCATATGCCACCCATATCTTAGAGCCAAGGCATCGAAAAATTCTTGCTTGTTTAAGCTAAAGCCCTTGGCTTTAATAGGTAGTGCAGTGAGCCAATTGGATGCCCCCACTTCCTGTGCCATCTGCATTCTCCTCTGATGGTCCTCTGGCATTTGCAATAAGATATTCTGTAGTTCTGCTTTTGGGTTATCTTCCCTGTTTTTGTTATTTCTGATATCATTTTATTCTGTTCTGCTTCATTTGTCTCCCCTTGGTTGTTCTGGCTTACTATGTGCTGCGTCAGATAACCTGTTAGTTTTATGGAATTTTGGTGCTCAGTGTCTGATATTTTGCATGGGTTGGTTATTCCCATGCCTCCCATTCTCGGTGGCAGTTCTAGGATGGCTCTCTCTAGGTCTGTAGGGTTACGCCAACCTGATAGGGATGGTATAAGATCACTATTGATGGTGTCTTCTATGGGCTGTAGAAGGTGTCCTATGTTTGGTACTGTTCTCATCAGAAATTTCCACTTATGTTTAATGCCAAAGGTGAATGCGGTATAGGCAGCATGTGGTTCATGTTTTGCAATATCGGCCAACCGTTTTATCTCCTCTATCCACTCTTCCACTCTGGATTTCACAAAAGCTTCCTGTGCTTCTTTTGTTCCTAGGACTGCTCCAAGATACTTCTCTCCACCTGCATTAATATGAACTTCCAAGTTTTTGAAACATTCTTTTGCTTGTTCAGTTCTTTCTGGCTTTACTATTAATACAGATTTCCGGGCATTTGGGTAGTATCCTTGCGGTGGTCCATGTTGTTGTAGCAGATCCCACCATTTCCTTAGGTTTGATATCTTTCCCGCACCTGCCAGGTCATCTGCATAAGCCACTTGCTTCACTTGGGTACTTTCATGACTTATGTGATCCTGTAGTCTCAGTAGACCAATGGCATACATAGCCATTGCCACTGGGTCTCCTTGGGTTGTGCCTTCTGCAGATTCGATGGTGTCAAAACTGCCTGTGTGTCTGTCACATATAAATTGTTTTGCTGGTTGGTTATATAAATGTTCTATGTACATCGCCAGACTGGGGCATTTCATCTTCATGTTGTGGATTGCTGCTTGACGGTTTATGTTATTGAATGCGTTTGCTGCATCCACCAGCAACACTGCATCGCAGTCAGGGTCATTGTATATTGTTCTCATTGCATGTATTGCAGCCTCACACCCTGCTTTCTGTCCAGCACAAACTTGCAGGTTTCCTACTGCAGCCTTTATGTCATCTTTAGTGACCTCCATGATTGCCTTCCCTACTATCCGCCTTAGCACTTCACCGACACCAATAGGGCGGCAGCCTGGCTTCTTATCGAGGGCAATGAGGCGGCAAGCAGTGAAGGCTTCTATGTCTTGACAAGTGTTAGTTGCCATTTTTCTCGCCATGGCTGCTATCGTGTTGCACAGATCATTCGCAACACTGCCGTATCTCGCATGGCTTAGGATGTTCTTCCAGGCTTTGGCATCCATTCCCGATGGTCCAGCTGCACCGTGTTTAGTGCACAAGGAGGGCGCGTTTCCGAATGTCTTCACCCGTTATTCTGTCAAATAGTGCTG
>NW_028234419.1:2967226-2976476 GCF_977035675.1 Penaeus japonicus
ATTATATTGTATATATATATATATAGATATATTTATATAATATATGTATAAAACATATATTAATAATTTGAATATTTGTAATAATATAAAATATATATATATATATATAAAAATATATTAGATATTCATTATTATGTATATAAAAAATTATATATATAAATAATATATATAATATATAATACTTATATAAGTTTAAGTAACATATATATATATATATATATAATTATAGATCAAGAAATAATGAAGAAAATAGAAAAAGAGAGAAGAAAGAAATAAGAGAGTAAAAGAAAAAATAAAATATATACTACAGATAATAAATAAAGATATATAGATAGATAGATAAATAGATACAAATATATACAAATATATAAATTTAACACGAATACAACATATCTCTGTCACCCATCATATTACCGTCTTGGTTGAAAACTATTTTCATCACTTTATTTATTACACTGAGAACACAAGCCCACAATAGTTTGGCAACATTCCGTGAATTAAACTGTAATCACAATACACCAGTGCTTTCATTTAGAATGTAATGGTTTTAGTAGAAATGTGAAGATTGTTCAGTTCCTTACGAAAAAGTGCAGTAACGTGCGCATTAAACTGGGGAGTCTGGGGGGGGGGCTGTAAGGGCCCTATTTTATACTTGAAATCCCAAAGAAGTTTGAAAATGAAGTGTACTCTGCTGTGGCACTCGTAGGCGCAAGCACAGGTCTCCTTCCTCTTTCCATCTCGTCTTTTAATTTCAATAGGGATGGCTATTTCTTGCGTAGTTTGGACGAAAGTACACGCATATTAAAGCGATAAAGTTTCTTTTTGTTTCCCATAAAACTCTAGTACTTTTATCACCCTGATTATAAAGAACTTATTAAGCCGGGAGTTTTGATCCTCTATTATACCTTTACTTTCCTACAAAATTGATAAACTGTCAGATGGCACAGAATAGTCTCAATCTTTTAAAATGCGAACATGGGTTTAGTACTAAACCACTTGCATGAATTGAGCATGCGGAAAGTCTGAAATGAAATCGTCTGGGGTGTCTCGCGAGCGGTGCTTGGTGCCCGTCACGCGGACCAGCCAGGCAACTCTTCCTTCCAACGGGCCAAGTATTAATCTGGTACAGTTTTTGTCCTCCTGTTGTTCTTCTATATAGTACCAGTCCACCAATGTGAAAGTGTGTTTCCCGCATTCATGTCTACGGTATTCACGCTAATTCTCTCTCTGAGCACTAATTTTGGCGGAAAGCCGCGTGTGTGACACGCATCTCATGGTTCCTCCATGGCGGAAGGAAGGCACCGCTGAAGGCGTTTCCCCTCGGACATCATGGCGGGGCGCCTCCTAGGGCGTTGCCAGGCCTGTCGAAGTCACTCCAGCCTTGCTTGGTTCATCCTGCATTTGAAAGTGTATTTGTTTATGTCTATTGTCTAAATGCCTCAAGCCTTTCCTCCGAACTATTTTGGAATACAATTGTTTCTAATGTATGGGAATATAGAGTGTCAATCCCTTTGATAAGTGGCCACAATGGTATGAACGATTCAGATTCTATGTTAATGATGTGATAAAAAGATATTGAATAACTTTCATGATGATGTTGATAAGAATAAAAAGAAAAACGATTATGATCATTAGTAACGATGATGAGAATACAGTAATGAAATAAATGATAATTGATAATGATAATGATGTTGAAGATAAAGATGATAAGAATCCTAATGCTACTACTAACAATATTGATAATGATTAATAATAATTGGTAGCAGTAGTGTGATAATGATCACTGATAATGATAACGATAGCAATATAACGATAGTAATAATTTTGATTATAATCATAATGGTAAACATGATAATGACGTCAGTGATAATGATAATATCATTGATAGTAATGTTTTATTGCTGTGTTATTATCTGTATTTTTATTATCATCTTCACCACCACCATTATCATCATCATCATTACCACCACCATTATCATTATCATCATTACCACCACCACCATTATCATCATCAACACCACCATTACCATTATCATCATCATCACCACCACCGCCATTATCATCATCGTTATTATTGTCACTATATAATTGTCATCATCACCATCATCAATCTTCTACTACTACTACTGCGACTATCACTCCAACTGCCACTTACTACAACTCCATTACTCCATGTCATACCAAAAACACCAATAAAGATAAGAGTAATTGAAGTAAAAGGGTATATGTTTAAAAACATAATAAATATAGAACAAAATAATATAGTCGAATAATAATACTAACAACAGTAGTAATAATAATGATGATAATTAAGATGATAACTATAATAATGGTAATAATAGGTATTGATAGTAGATTATATTTCTATGATAAGACTTTAAGAATGATCATTTATTGTACTTGCAACAATATATAACGGTAATTATAATGACGATAATTATAATGATAATAATAATAATAATAATGATGATGATTATGATGATGATAACAATTATAATGACAATAATAATGATAAACATTATAATAAAATTCTTATGATAAAAATATAATGATGATAAAATTATTATGACAAAAATATAAATATGATAATAATATTGATAATAATGATTATATGAAATAATTTAATTAAGGTTTGAGTTTAAAAAATAAATATAACTACAATATGTTAACAACAATAATGATTATGACATTAATAACGCTGAGAGTGATAATAGCACCGAGAGACCTCCTCCTCCTGACAGCCAGTTCTAAGAAACGAGCAGGTGGAAGATTAAGTCTTCAAGTCGCTCAATCCCCCCTCAAAAGGAAGAGGAAAAAAAAACAATCGAAAGCTCAAACATAACTCCTCAGCGAAAGGGACTCCCGAATCAATTGCGGATCACTCCCCCCCCCCCACCCCCACCCCCCTCGCGGGATAGAACTCCGCCCGCCTACCCCAAGCGACCTCCGAGGCTTGTCTCGCAGAGCTTATGGCGGCGCGGATAGGAGGAGAAGAGAAAAAGAGGAGGAGAGGTGGAGAGAGAAAGAAGAAGAAAGATGAAGAAGGAGAATGAAGAGGAAGAAAAGAAGAAAAAAAGAGAGAGGAAGACACGACGAAGAAGAAGAGGAAGGAAAGACATAAGAAGAAAGAAAAAGAAAAAAAGAGAAGAAGAGAAAAAAAAAAAAGAAAGGAGAAGAAAAGACAAGAAAAAAAGAGAGGAAAACAAGAAAAAAAAAGATAAGAAGAAGAAAAAAAAAAGTGAGAGAGAGGGAAGAAGAAATAAAAAAGAAGAAAGGAGGAGAAAAAAAAAAAAGATGGAGAAAGAAGAAAAAAAAAAAGATATGAGAAAAAATTTTAAAGGAAGAGATAGGAAAAGAAGAAAAAAATAAAGGAAAAAAAAGAAAAAAAAGTATAAAAAAAAAAGAGAAAATGAAAAATAAGAGGGGGAGGAGGAGAAGGAAAAAAAGATGAAAGAGAAGAAGAAAGTGAAAAAAAAAAGAAGAAATTTAAGAAAATAGAGGAGAGTGAAAAAGGAAAGAAGAAGTAGAAGAAGATAAAGGAAATAATGTTTAAATAGAATTTAGAATATATTTGGTTTTTTAGATAAGAATGTTTTGAAGTTTGTTTATTTGTGTGTGAATATTTTTATTGTTTAAGGGGAAGGAGTAAGGTGGTAGGGTTGAGCTGTTGGTAATGGTGTTGATTATTATGGTTAAGATGGGTTTAAGTGTGAATAGTAGAAGGGTTTGGTTGTTAAGGATAGATTGTTGGTGTGGTGTTTTGGAGATGAATTATATGTTTTTTGTGTATGGGAGAGTGTGGGGTGGTGATTTTGGTTGATAAATTAATGGTAGTAGTGATAGAGATATTGGTGAAGATGGTGAGGTGATGATGTAGATTAAGGTAGAGTGGGAGGGTGTATTTTAGTTGTTGGGATGTTGGGTTAGATGGTTTATTAGTTTGGGGTTAATTTACTGTTAATGTTTGTATTTTGTTTGTACTAAACATATAATGAGGGGATATTTTATAGAACGATCAAAAAAAAGATCTTTCTAAGATCTAGATATTGTGTAAAGCGCTTATAGTTTCTACCCTACTGGTTGTCCAGAGACGGGGCCTGAAATATTTCGTCATTCAATGCTTTAATAATAATGATTATGATCATAATAATTAATGTAATCATAATGGTGATATTGATGATGACCATAATTATAGTAATTATGATGATGATAAGGATAATGATAATAACAAGAATAATAATAGCATCAAAGTATAATAATAATCATAAAACGGTAACAGGAATGAGGAAAATGATGACAGTTATTGTCATTATTTCAACCATCATTATTATTACTATCATCATCATAATTAGTATAGTGATACTAGTAATGGCAATGTTAACAAGTAAAATCACAACAACAAAATGAGCTAATGATGATGATGATGATATAGATAATTGCATCACTAATAACGCCTGAAGAGACAATGGTAACAACAATCGTATTAATGATAATAACGGCAGTGACGATATCTATTATGATAATTGTGACAATATTCCAAAGATTAATCTGACGGATTACCCTCCCCAGCACAGGGGATTACCACAGCCTCTCAACAGAGCTCTCCAATACGACTTCAGACCGTGGAATCGCGTCGATAATGATTATGAAAACAACAACAGCAAAGTGTGAGCAAGGAATGGCCGGCATGGCCACCTTGGGAGGCAGAAGCCGGGCAAGCTGAAGAGATTGTTGTCGGCTCTTGTTGTGGCTTTCATTTACTTCTTATGATCCCCGCGCTCTCCGTTCGAATGCGGTAT
Source organism: Penaeus japonicus (assembly GCF_977035675.1). Taxonomy (NCBI): domain Eukaryota; kingdom Metazoa; phylum Arthropoda; class Malacostraca; order Decapoda; family Penaeidae; genus Penaeus; species Penaeus japonicus. The sequence goes on from NW_028234419.1 coordinate 2,972,026, forward strand.
GCATCGTCTCTTAGAGCTTCTGACCATATCCACCCGGCTAGGCCGGGTGGATATGTGACCAGTCCAAGAATTTCCTTGAACAAATTCAAGGACTGTCCAAAAACAGGATTTGATTCCCATCTTTACAGCCTGGCCGCGCATGTCGTAAGTCGATCTTCGAACTCCGAGGGTCATACTCAAGACTTTTGACCGCCCTCACGTGACTTCACAGCACCTCGTAACTTAAGGCGCTCCCGAACTCTCGTACTGGTGTGGACCCGGAAATAGGTCATGTTAGTTCCGACTTGTGGAAGCGAGATATGTATAGATCATGTTTATTGGCCGTATCAGGCACAGAATTAGGCGCCATATTAATTCATATTGCATCTGTGTGTAACGAATACCTCCATTCTCTCCAGCAGTGGACAGCGTACAATGCGCTCGTCGTTTGCCCCATGGACTTAACGACAATACATATTGTATAACGATAGAGCATTGGGAAAAAAACATTTTATTTGTATGATATTACAGATTTACCAAACGCCGTTTTAAATGTGTCTTTTCACATATGAAGGTAATATTCATTTATATATAATTATATGTGTATGAGAAAGATAGATAGATAGAGGGAGAAAGAGAGCTCGCTCTCTCTCTCTCTCTCTCTCTCTCTCTCTCTCTCTCTCTCTCTCTCTCTCTCTCTCTCTCTCTCTCTCTCTCTCTCTCTCTCTCTCTCTATCTATCTCTTTTTTATTATATATATATATATATATATATATATATATATATATATGACAGAAAAAAACACTGTACATAGAATAGATTTATTAATTGAAAATCTCTTTTGTGTATAGTGTTTTTTTCTGCCATATTAACACGGTAGAGTGTTTTTGCCATACACACAGACATTCACGCACGCACACACACACACACACACACACACACACACACACACACACACACACACACACACACACACACACACACACACACACANACACACACACACACACACAGATATATATTTATATATATATATATAATATTTATGATATATGAATTATATTAGTTATATATATTATTTGAGTATATATATATATATACACTCTCCCTTTCTGTCCGTTTTTCCTTTCCCTCTCCTCTCACCTCTCCCCCCTAATGACCGACTTCTGAAGTAATGACTTCTTATAAAGGCTGACTGTTGATTGTCAATGTCGGAATAGTTCTGCCAGCCTGAGATGCCCATCGAAACCACGGTTAACGAGGTCTGATGCTGGGGGGTCAGAGTCATACTTCGGGACTTCGGCTTACAAACAGTGCCTACGATATTACAATTTTTCTGAGTACAGGAGATTTACGAGCTCGTAGAGACATCGTACTTTGCGAGACCGTAACCAGCTGTGAGGTCTTAAACTGCGAGAATTTTGGATATCCGGCCCCTGCTGGTCTAGGTGTCGTGCTGAGTCACATTAGAAAAAAATGATAGAAAAAAAGCACTTAACCATAGCTAACATTTAATGATAATATATTGTAAAAATATTATGCAATTCATAACGCAATCGGTATTTAATGGTATACAATACGGAGTGGAGGTGGTGTGCGGAGGTACGGCGACACTGGAGGTCTCGGTTGGATCATCGTGTGGGACGAGTTTAGAAAGACTTCCTCTTTGTTATAAAAACATCTTGCAGATTTTTCTATACCTCTCTCTTTCTCTATTTCTCTTTTTTTCTATTTCTTTCTCTCTTTCTATCTCTCTCTCTCTCTCTCTCTCTCTCCTTCCCTCTCACTCTAACTCTCCTCTCTCTCTCCTACTCTCTCTCTCTCTCTGTGTCTGTGTGTGTGTGTGTGCATATATATAATAGTGATATGATATATATATAATATATAATATATCTATATTTATATATATATAAATATATGTATATGTATAGATATATATATATATATATTATATATTTATAAATATATATACATATATATATATATTTATATATATATACATATATATATACAATGTATATATAATATTATAGATAATTGTGTAGTATATAGACATAAAGAATATAATATAATATATATATTATAATATATATATATATATATGATATATATATATATATGTTTGTGTGTGTGTGTACACACACACACACATACACACACACACACACACATACATATATATACATAGACATATATAGACACAAATGTAGACACATAGGTACATATATGTTAGGAATATAAAAAATGTGAGTTTGGTATTGTGCGTGTAAGTGTAAGCGAGCATTACACATTTTATTATAACTTCTTATGTGATTCCCAATGATGATTCTTATTCATCTCCACATTTTTATGAAATCATATATCCATTTTAGAGAAAAAACGTCTTTGTAGAAAACTGTTGGTTAATCCGGGAGAAAATTAATAATGTTAATAGACTTACATCAGCTTTTTTTTCAAAGACACAAACTCGCCACAGGAAATCTTACCATGGCCTCTGTACCCTACCGCCTCTCTACACCGTCCCGCCCGCCTCTCTGGCTCTGCTCTTGCTCTGGCCCTTGCTTAATATATTTTATATATAATGATATATATATATATAGATATAAATATATATATATATATATTATATATATTGATAATATATATAATGCACAAGCGCACACCACACGCACACGCACTACGCACATGCACATGCACTTGCACACCACTACCACACACTCACACCACAGGCTCATGCCACACACACACTCAACACCACACACATCACACACACGTGTACAGTTGTGTGTGATATATAATAGATAGATAGAATTATAAATATATATATATAATATATATAATATATATAGTATAATATAAATATATAATATATAAATATATATATATAAATACATACATATATATATAAGTATATAAATATATTAATATAGATATACATATATATATATATATATATATTGTGTGTGTGTGTGTGTTTGTGTGTGTGTATGTGTTGTATAAATGATATATATATATATATATATATATAGTATGTTATATATGATATATATATTAGAATATGTATGTATGTATATATGGTATGTATATACATTAGCATATATTTTATACACACCAGACAAGACACACATTCATCACCACACACACACACACACAAACAGCACACACTACAGCACACACACACATCACACACACACACAACACTCCACACACGACTACACACATATTCGGGAGCACGCACGTCGCGCACGCACATACATATATATAAATATATATATATTATATCATATTTATATAATATATATATATAATATATAATATATAATAGATAATAGATAGATAGGAGAGACAGATAGATATAGATATATAGAGTGTGGTGATATATATATACAAACGTCACACATAATAAATACTGTATATGCAATATTATAAAACTATGTGAGAGAGAACCATGCATATATTAGAAATTGTTCTTTGAAAAACTAAATCAGATGGTTGTTACATTTTAGAGAGATAATCAGACAGCTTCTCGAGAAACGGCCGGCTTAAGATCATCGTATAACAAACTGCGTCTTTCTATAACAGAGCTTAAGGTTATTGGACTCGCACAAGCGTCACATAAAAAGGGCGAACTCCTGGCGCCGGAAAGGCAGTGTTCCCCCGTTAAAAAACTGACTCGAAACTAAGGGCCCTCCAAGGATATGATGTAATATTTCTTTTCATCTGACTGTCGATTCTTAGACCTAATGAAATAAAAAGTAGTTTTGAATGTTTTTGGATGCACGTGCGTCCTCGCTTCTCTCATATTGGAATTTATCCTCCTTTAATCCGACGTTCCCTTCTTTCACGTTGAGTATCGTGATAACTGCTGTATGTCCGTCGACTTAAGGTTATACTTTTTAGGGGGGCCGGGGCCAGACCAGCTAGCCCCTCCAAGACAACCTTTCGTCTTCAGTTCCAGCGAAGCGGAAGAAGCCAGAGAACCTCTTTGTCAAAGGATATTAAACTTTAAGTGTTATATGAGGAGTGGCATATGATCTGGATGTGCTACCTTTCCCCGCGCACTAAGAAATCGAACAACATTTAAATGCGTGAACAATACGACGCGTGGTAGTCGCCGTTCCGATGGAGTCATACGTCCTTGACTCAGCACAATTACAAACCTAGCAGCTTAAAACAAACTGAAATGATATTAGTCGACGCGAAGACGAGAGGACTCCATTCCTATGCCCGCAATAAAAGCTTGGACCCACGCTTACAAACCCACCTTTCCCGTATCGAGAGTAACAATATATTGACCAAACCGCGCTTCCCTGACACCACGAAGATAATAAGGCGAAGATATCGAACCCCCGACAAATCACTTCCCTCCTCCGGCCAGCGCCGCCAGAGGATATTGCCGACGATCTTGTTCTCGCAGGAATAGGCTCCCCAAACCCCCCGCGGAGTAAGGAATCCAGACCCCTGATGTACAC
>NW_028234419.1:3006576-3011576 GCF_977035675.1 Penaeus japonicus
GAAGATAGAAAGGTGCTTTGCGCTCAAAGTTTACGGATTGCAATCAGATCCTAATAACGCTGTGAACAATCTAGCCTGTTGATAACTACCGGTTTTCTTGATGGGCATACCTCACATCTGGTGACTGATTTCCTGCATTGCAACAGAGCCGCTAAGCGGTGTGCAATCGGCGTGAGATAAACCGCGGAACAAAGAGGCGATTTGCGGCCTTCGTCGCTCAGTTGTTTAGTGTGAGGTTTAGAGGGTGACTCACACATCAGATTCGAGAAATGCACTTCTTGGATAAAGCAGCTGCCAAGTAGGCTTTGGCTATGTGAAAAGGGAGGGATGGAAATAATTTCATTTTTGTTCAGTGAGAACTGAACGCGATTTAAACTGCATGTCCTGATATATCAGGACATGCAGTTTACATATTAGCCTGCATGCTAATGCTTTTCTTCAAGCATTACAGTGAAGACCAGTATTGCCTATACAAGGCAGCATTTGTAACAGTCTCTGCGATGCCCTTAAAAGCAAAGGCGAAGAAGAACGTCTGTGATCGATCTTAATTTTGATAATATGCACAAAAATAAAGTGAGCATTTATCTGTCAAGATATTAAGGTGATCAAACGATAAAATTGATAATGTCATCAAGGGAGGGCAGAGTTCTGTAGTTCCTTGTCACGGCAATTTGTTTCCCAGTCTTAGAAACAGGGACTATGATTTAAGTCGACACCGAAAGATGTGTGTGTAGTTCCCTGTTATAGTCTCAGCCCAACGCGACGGTTGTTGCCCTTTTCCACAGTGATGACGGGAGTAGAAAATTTCGGCCGCTCTCCAGTAGGTGAAGTGCCCTTTCGTAAGGAATCTCGTCACCTGAGTGGTCTTCCGAACAGAGCCATAGCACAGAATCTATCTCGCGGTAAAAGAAAGTCGTGTTGCTCACCAATATTCTTCTATCTCTCTGAAGGGCAACGCATGCATCACATTGGAGGATCTCGCGAGGCGCGTCAAGGACAGCACAGTATGTTTCGTAATTACCATTTAATGTTTCAAATGGTAATTACGTACTCCCTATTACGTAATATAGGAGTTTGGAACACAATTCTGTCACTTGGAACCTGGAGAGCTCTAAAATGGGGAGAGCTCTAACATGGTAAATAATGAGAATCGTGAATGCAGCCCCGAGGGCCTAAGTTCCCGGACACTGGACTTCGGACGCTCGTCTGGACTCTGGTCTCGGGGTTTCGAAAGATGTGTCGCATCCTTCCTTTTCTATTCTAAATCAGTGATTCTCAACCCGTCCTATGTCATTTAGTTTGTTGGCTGGATATATTCCGTCCTTACCCCCATGCAAAAAACGTTTGCTGGCATAGATGCACAATAATGAAGCTAATACTATAGGTTTTGCACAAACTCATTTGGTGAGGATAGTTCCGGATTGAAAGTGCTGCATTGGCTAGAGACTGGGAAGTCTTAAGATCACACAAACATCCTACATTCGTAATTGCAGATAACTGTCATTAATTTTTCTTAATTCAGGAAATTAGAAATTAAAACAATGCCTAACAGGGATAATAGTAACAATAAACAAATAATAATAATGATGATGAAAATAATCATCAGAACAAAAACAATACTCATAATAAGGAACTAAGTACTAGAAATTTTTTGACGCCTTGATACGAAACAAAACAAAAATAGGAAAATTATGACACTCATTTTGCCCAGTCTTGGTAAAATGATTATCTCTCATGCTGTGTGACTTGACTATGTCATTTGGCAGAGGATGCCTTTCCCTAAACATTATCCTGATCAAGGATAAACATAATACCAAATCGCAAATTTACGTTGTTCAAAGATTCAGGTTAACGTTTCACAACGCCTCAAATACCACCTACTAATGTAGAATTACGTCTCCGAAACACCTAATTCACCTGTTTGTCCTGGGCGTCTTTTGATGATTACAATTAACCCAAGTGGCATCTTCTGGTGAATATTGCAACCCTTCCCATAAATCCCGTCCCTCTCTTGACTTCGGAACGCGTCGCCACACGGTCGTCACCACCTGATGAACCTGTCGTGAAAGCAGTCGCTGACACGAGCCGACTCTTGAGTGCTCGCAACCAGCAACAAAGGGGGAACCACACGCAATGATCCGCATCAGTGAGTCAGACTCCACCCGGAGGAAATAGAAAAATGATAATTTAATTGAAAAATCAGCAAATGGGACCTGTTCGTCTCAAGAAAAACCTGAATGTTGCAGTTGCTTGTCTTGTGATTTTGATAATACCGTATTAATGATAATGAGAAAATTATATCGCTATAATGACAACTATGTCCACAATAATCATAGCAAGTGATACCTATAATATCAATAATTACAAGGTTATTTAGTAATAATATAAAAATGATAATAATAATTTTAGCAATTCTAGTAAGAAATATTTCTAAAGTCATAATAACTGTTATATAACCACTATTAGTTAATGTTAGTGCATAACTTACCACTGATATCAATAATACCAATATTTGTCAAACTTATTGTTAATCTAGTAATATTACAATATGTTAAAATCACCGTTCCATGGTTCTAATGGTTTCATCTATTCTACCAGTCTAGATAAGGTCATAAAGTCATAAAGTGGATGGAGTGTTTTGTTGTTGTAGTGAGTGAAGTGTGTGAGTGGCATAGAGTTGACCCTACATCTGATCAGCTCCACCTCTCACAATGCTTCGAATGAGCAGCTCCCTGGCTCAGCCATTATGGCCAGTGTGTCTCCAGGCGTAGTGATTAGAACGCGCCGTCTCACGGGGCCACCGAGCACAAGGGGTGCCCGAAGGACCAAGGTTCCACCCTCTCAAGGCAAGTGGGGCTGACACGCCCCCTAAAGCCAAAGTTCCAGTCACCGATGGACTAAAGTATTTGGTTCCAAGGACACAATTAAGGAAGAAACAAACCCTAATAAAACAAATGATACACAAAAGTATTTAATATCATATCAGTCCAAACTAAACTGGTAGGAAAATAGGAAACAAGTATGTCAATAATCACTGTAGGCGTATCCTGAAAATCACACCAAACAATGAAACCATTTACTTGCTCATAGCTTTGCGTACACATGCGAGACTGAACTCTATCGGCAGAGAGCGTGGAAGAGCCAGCCTTCGTAAGCCGCGGTATCTCCAGCGGTACGAGCAAGTGATATATCCCTGGATTGTGACTTTTTAAAACTGATCATCAACAATTAGGTTACGCAATTTTCCGGCGTCCCTCTGGCAATACTGGAGTGCAGGCGACGTCGTTTACCCCCCTCCCCCCAGCCTCAAAATCTGAACACATACACATTTTCCCCCAATATCTCATGTTCATGTCAACGGCAAGTAGGCCTGATAAAAAAAGCCAATCCAGCACGTTCGCGTCCTCGGCGGAAATCGAGCAAAACGTCGGTCCCCGTAAAGGGTGAAGCATGATTCACTCGACATATGCAAGCACACACACACACACACGCGCGCGCGCGCATGCGCTCATTCACACAAATGCGCGTTTGAGTGATTTGTTTGGACTATGCAGTTTACGAAAAACAGTTTCCTTAAATTACTTTTGTGGTCCCTATTGATAATATAGCCGTAAGTAAATACCATCTTAAGGGCTATCGATCGTGCAGAGCCTACACTTTTGGAAAGAGAGAGATATCAAACAATAAAATTGAAGAATGATTAAGTAGTGTGCATCTCAACTCATGATCGGTAGACCCGATCTTACATGCATATGAAGAAAATGAAAGATGTTTGCTAACGATCTCTTTGAACCGCTGGGGTTCCTACGCTACTGGCACCACGGTAATGGTTATTAAATGACTATCAACAATGGAAAAGCTGGGGGTTTCCCATGGCGCTTTATCTGTGTTAACTACAGTATCGATAATAAAGAGATCACGGCCGGCTTTCTAGAAACAACTCTCCCGCCATTGGCCAAACACCGAGGCCCTCCAGGCACATTCACTCTCTTCAGATTTTAGTTCGTTTTTGAGCCACATGTGGAAGAAAATATGCCACCCATCACACACAAATAATTTGATAAAAAAAAACACTTCCTTGTGGGACCCGCTTGCCTAGACAAAGTATCCAAGTAAGTGAAGCAGTCAAAGAATAGTTGACAATGAAGACTCTGTCAGAAGTTTTGAATAGAACGAGACAAATTTCCCCACAACTCAAAAAAAAAAAAAAACATCCCATTTCACGGGTTTTCATTATTTCTAAAAATACAGTGATCAAAAAGCTTTTCGGTGATTGATCAAAGTTTGCCTTCTTTCTGGAACCCACTTAGTTAGCTAATTACTGGTGTCTAATAATGCAAAAGTATCTTCTTATCAAAATATTCGATGATCTTGCATGGGCAGATTGTTAGTAGAAGCAGGTGGTTAGATATTGCAGATTCAAGACTCCCCAAATCCTTTCAGCTTTTGAGATGCTAATAATTGGCAAGGGGTAGAAAACGTGTAGCAAATCTAGATCATGCCCATGAAGATGGTTCTCTGTTCTTAGACTACCGAAAGCTCCTGGGACAGATTTTGTGTACAGTATCAACATATTCAGGACCATTTTACTTCAAATAAAGCAGCGGTCTGTTCCCATGGATACTGAGGAAAAAAAAAATATATATGTGTGTGTGTGTGTGTGTGTGTGTGTGTGTGTGTGTGTGTGTGTGTGTGTGTGTGTGTGTGTGTGTGTGTGTGCGCTCAAGTACGTGTGAAAAAAAGAGAAAATATATATATATATATATATATATAATATATATATATATATATATAATATATATATATATATATATATATTATGTATGTATGTATATATATATATATATATATATATATATATATATATTATGTATGTATGTATATATATAATATATATATATATATATATATATATATATATATATATTTATATAATGTATATGTATATCTATGTATATATATATATATATATATATATATATATGTGGGTGTGTGTGTGT
>NW_028234419.1:3016576-3019076 GCF_977035675.1 Penaeus japonicus
ATGCCCTCAAGAATCCCAACGATAGTCACCCTTTAAATTATTAAATCCCCTTTGTGTCGCCGAGCACAACCGGGACCGGGGCCTTGATCAGTCTTGTTAGGGCAGCCATGCCCTGTTCCAGAATCAAGAATCCCATTCACTATGGAGAGGGAGATGAATCATTTGCCGTTGATATCAACCTGGTTGAGGGTCCCCTCAAGCTGTACAATGTGCTTAACAGGCCAGGCAGTGGAACCCACCACCTCCTTCTCTCCCCTCGCCTTGGGGCCTGCCCAGAAATCACTTTCCCCAACGATCATGATCCACGCACAGCAGAGGTGGTGTCTTGGACCTCACCTTTGCTCCCGCGACTCTACCAGAGAGGATTAGATGGTCAGACGATCAGACCGTCACGAGTGACCACTTCGGAATCACTGTCATCCTCTCGGGCACTGAACCGGCCTCTGAGGCTCAACACATTCCCAGGTGGAAAGCAGATAAGGCTAACTGACAGGATTTCCAGGCTGCCTTAGCTGGAAATGAATCCCCCGACACAATCCATGTGTAGGTGCTTGATGACTGCTTAGTTAGGGGCAGCTTCATTGACTATCCCCAAGACCAGGCAGCTATAATGACTATCCCCAAGACCAGGCAGCTTTAATGACTATCCCCAAGACCAGTCCTCATACCAAAAAAATACAAAACATTACTGGTACTATAATGGCGAGATCATGGAGGCCATCAGGGTATAACTGATTTTGTAGTTGTGGGTTGGAGAGGGGGGGGGGGGTGGTCATTATCATTTAACCATCTAGCTAAGGCAGCTTGGAAACCTCGCAGTCTCCTGGGAGTATCTTATGACCTCCCTCAGCAGAGAGATTTTCAGGCCTTCTTTGTTGTCTAAAATTCTTGCAATACAAATTGATTCTGCGGATGGCACTCTTGCCCTCGTCATAATAGTACCAGGAGGGTCTCGGGGATATTCATTGAAGATGCCTGAATTATGCCCTTAACCAGGCGGTAATGCATGGCGATCCGTAATTGGCTAATCAGTTGGCGCCCAAAAGTCGGCGTACAGATTAGCAGCGGCACGGAAAGCGAGATCAACCAAAGAATTTATAGGGATGCCGCTAAAAACATGAAGGAATGGATGTTATCGAACGGAGCTCGAGAGGCCTGTCGTAATATTGGAGAAGGGTGCATCAAAGGTTGACACTGACAATGCTATGACAAATGCTTCATGTGCTACGGTTCTGAGTTAAGAAATTTATTTCCGTTCCCTCCTGAAACCAGTTGTAAAGCCCAAGGTCGTAAAAGAAGAAAAAAGAAAAAAGAGAGAAAAATACATATCTGTATATATAGGAGTAACTAAAGAAGACTACATCTTCAATATGTCCAACACCATTTAAATTAAAATGACTTCGTTAATAAATTTTAATAAACATTAATAATTTCCAACGTTACAAAGAACTATTTTTTAGGCCGTGATATGATTTTGATCAGATGCTTTAGTTTACCTTAAAATAGTCACACTTTCTATGGTTTCGAAGTTGAGGTTATTTAGGGATAACTAAACACCATGTTCTCTATTACTCAGCAAACCCTAGAATTCTAATTTTGAGTTTTTGAGGTTCTGACTCATTTACAAAAACAATTACTGATATCATTATCTATTATTTGAAATAGAGTTGTTATTTTTAGGTATATATATATATATGTGTGTGTGTGTGTGTGTGTGTGTGTGTGTGTGTGTGTGTGTGTGTGTATATATATATATATATATATATATATATATATATATATATATATATATATATATATATAAATGTGTATATGTGTATGTATATATGTATGTATGTATGTATGTATGTATATGTATATATATATATATATATGTATATATATATATATATATGTATATATATATATATATATATATATATATATATATATATATAAATATATATATATATATATATATATATATATATATATATACAGTATACATATATGTATATCTGTTAGGTAAATGTTCTGTACATATACACACAAATACTTATGTATTATGTATGTATGTGTGCACGTGTGCATACATGTGTGTGTGTGTGTGTGTGTGTGTGTGTGTGTGTGTGTGTGTGTGTGTGTGTGTGTGTGTGTGTGTGTGTGTGTGTGTGTGTGTGTGTGTGTGTGTGTGTGTGTGTGTGTGTGTGTGTGTGTGTGTGTGTGTGTGTGTGTGTGTGTGTGTGTGTGTGTGTGTGTGTGTGTGTGTGTGTGTGTGTGCGTGAGTGTATATGTATATGTATATCATCTACCCATATGAGAACTTGGTATTTTCATGGCCATCATATTCAGATATAAGCAATGATCAGTTTGTGATTTTTCAAATCTTTTTTAAAGGAAAACATCATGTATGATATTATTCCATATTCTACCACTTTGTTTCAGACCATAAAGTGACTTTTCTCAGCTTACAATACACAACATTCCCATCATTATATTTTTATTCAAAGCCTTCATATAT
>NW_028234419.1:3041576-3051576 GCF_977035675.1 Penaeus japonicus
CGTCCCAACCACAGGCTGATAAAGCTAGTACATGACCACGAGGGGGCACTGTGAGGAAGGAAAATAAACCTTACATAGCGTGATGAGAACTGAGAATGGACAATAGGACTTAAACTTCACACGCAGTTAGAGCATCTTCCAGAGGAGTCACGGGAAGAAGTGGACAAGGGCAATGCAATCGAGGCAGTACTGTTTGTGGCACCTAGGGAACGGCCTACCGACTCTCAAATGAGCTCGCACACAGTTACGGAGCTGTTTAGAAGTCCATGACACTAACCAAACAGGGCCAAGGAAGCCCACCAAGCATTCCAATGACGATGGGATGCTGGAATGTCTAGGGAAGCTGTCATTTCAGATTGCACAAGCGTTTAGCAGTGGAGTGAAGCTACCCACGTCCATGACGCCTTGATAAGCCAGGTTGGGCATGCTTTTTACACTCTATACAGCAACGAATGTGAATGGCCAGCAAGCCAAGAGGCAATATCAGTGAGGTTGTGTGATGAGAGCTGTGGATGTGCCGAGTAAATGGAAAAAGTTTCTTATGGATTAAACCCTTAATTTCATGCGCGCAGTCATAGTTGGACCAAAATGAACGGTAGATTCTTGGCTTAATTTCTTTGGCTACACCCAGGAATATGGTGATAGCATTAGTGATGACCGAATGTGACTTTGTGTCCTGGATGCAAAACCAATCTAAACGATTGTTGTAATAACATGCTATGAAAAGCAGTGTTTAGTAAATTCGACATCACAAACGTTTTAGTGGTTATTGAAATGTGAAAAGTGTACGAATCTGTGGGTCTCACCACCACACAAGTCGAGGCACGGGCAAAGTTTCACTGCATTCCCCGGTTGCCTAGCAACCTAGAAGTGCGCAGTGAGTCTTGTGGCTGGCAATGGTGTAAGGGTATTAGCACTTGCCCTGTCTCCACAACTATGTGTCATAAGGGGAACTAGGTACATAAATGTAACTCGCCACCCATTGTTAACAGAATCATCACACGGGGTACAACAGTCAGTGCATCTGGCAAAGAAAAAGTCAGTGGTGGTGGTGTGTGACAACATAGGAGAGGCAATCGGATCTATTGCAAATGAAGACAATGTGAACAGGTATGCCTGGCAGGTCCCCAGCATCAGACATGAACAGGACCTCTCTTCAAGTTAATCACTTCACAGCAGGGCGCTCATTTACAGCATATAGCCAAACCACCTGTGAGCAGATGTTTTTAGGATGGGTGTTGTAAAACCCATCATTGCAGTCATGCCGAGGGTAAAGTATAACGCCGTGTGACTTTCCCAGGACCCCTGTTGCTGCTGATTCAACAAAGCAACAATATGTCAACTGATATCAAAAACTACCATGCATACAGAGCAAGGAAAACGTGGATCTGCTTGAAGAGTGGCTACTGGAGCACTTAGGAATGATTACATTTGCTACAGGGCGATTGCCGCTTCCCAAGACGTCATGCCTTCCTCACCACATCTCGTTGATGAACCAACAAAGTGGTGGGCTTGTATGTTTGTGGTTACAAGGAAGGATGGAAAACCCTGGCAAACAGTAAAATTCTAGCAGTTGAACCAAGCCTATTATGAAACCTACGACACACACCCTTCAGCATGATTTCCAGTGTTTCCAAACACACCTATAATACTACAACAGACGCTTACTCAGGTTCAATGAACATAGGTTGGATGAGGAGAGCAAGCGTGTGACAACCTTCATAACCCTATGGTGACAAGTTCAAGTTCTACTTGACCTGGGAGAAGAACCAGCCAGGAGAAGACTTACTGAAGAGCATCACATCCTTCTGGAAGCCATCATAGCCATCGATAACAGACATATGGGCATGGTTTGGGATAGTGAACCAAGTAGCCCCAATCTGAGCTGGTGCATCCCTATTGGAACCTTTCTGCGAGCTGCTGAAGAAACCCTCAAGAAAACATGTGTATTGGGGCGCACAGCTACAGGCCATCTTTGATTAACCCTTTGCGGATGGGTGTCATGACATGCATGACGCAGGAGCTCTGGCTTGAAGATGGGTGTCATGACGTACATGACGTTCGGGAATTTTGGATCACTGTGGTTTTAATGTGCTATGAGCAATGAGTGAGTGATAATGACAAATGCAGTCATAATTACTATAACTGCTATAATATTAAGCGAAATGAGTTTCAGTAACATCTAAAACCTAGATGGCAGCACTTTCTTCTAACACAAGCAGGAGAAAGAGCCTTGAATGACACCCATCCACGGTCTCTAGAAAGGACTATCTTTATAGAGTGAAGGCCCATGGCAAGTTGCCAACCTCTTGCTTTAAAGTACCGCTGATGAAGGATGTGCAAGCAGAACGGGAAGAGGAAGCTGATTCATAGCATGCCCAGTGCCAGTAGAGATGCCTTTTACTGTGGCACTCATAGTCATAAGCACATGTTTCTTTCCTCTTCCCTAACTCTTCATGATATCTTTATTGCGGATGCTTACATGTTACGTATTCGTTCATGACAGCAAATAAATATGAAAAAATAAAACTGCTTCTTATCCTCCCATAAAACAGCAATACTTCTATCACACTGAGTATAAAGAAAATAATGAGTTAATATGGACCCTAAACTACGACTTCAGTCATCTGTAGCATTGACAGAGCCTGTGATATGACAGATATAAATAAGCCTCTAATACAGTAAAACACAAAACTTAGAACACAAAAATGGCTCGAGCTTTATGACTAAAAGAGAGTGGGAAGAGTCAAGGTATGTTGCATGAAGCTGCCTCGTTCTGAAATGAAAACCATCCTGGAAATTGGGCAAGCAACTCTATCTGCAATGGGTTAAATACTAGAAGCTGTGGGGAAGCTATCAGGCCTGGCTCAAAATGGTTCTCACGGACTACAGTATGCAGGGCATAGGGTTTGTCATCCTGCAGCAGTACTGTCAGTGCATGACCCCAGAGACTCCTTTCTGCTGCGAGGCTGGATGAAATTCACTTTGTCCAGTAGTAGTCATCTCACAGATGCTGTGCAAAACTATTCAACATTAGAAGACGGGCACTGGCAGTGGTATGATGCCTTCAGCACCCTCACCCTTGTCACAGACCACAGACCCCTTGTTTTTTTTGTTTTGTTTTTTTCTTTTTTTTTGAGAGAGAGAGAGATAAGGAATTAAAGGAAATATAAAATCCACACATCTTCAACCCGAAGGAAAAGACATTAATGTTCTCTTACCAGATCAAGCATCTTAAAAGGAAAAGCAGTGCAGCAGAAATGTTATCAAGGTACCCCATCTTACATAGTACACCAGATGGAGGTAACTCAGCCCTAGAAGAAGACATGGTGGCACTTGTTGTAGCAGCATCTTTGGGCGACGTTAGAGAGAGATTCATCATGGACCGAGACGCCCTAGTACAGGAAGCAAGCAGAGCATGACAAGGATTACCGTCTGAAGTACACAAGAGTGGCTGCAGGGGACTAGGCCGAACCAAAGTCCAGTGAGCCAGAGTGCCTTCGCCCCTTCTGCACAATGTGGCATAACCTATGTTGCCACAATGACCTCGTTATGTATGCATCTTTATCTTGTAATTCCAAAACGAGTGAGGAGTACCGAAAATTTGCTCCATTTATTTGGAGTGACACTTATAGTAGGTACTGGTATAGCTATGACAATGTTTAGACAAATATACTTGTAGTTTAGTTCAGTGTTTAAGTCTCCATAAAGCAGGAATACACTGTACACTCAGTGTAGCGTCACAATCACGAAGTACAAAGTGTGGTCAAACATTTTCTTCATTGTAAGAAAGAAAAAACAAATTACTTGCGACTATATACACTCATCCTCCTTCTCACTCCTTGTGCCACTGCTAAACTGGCAGTGGCACCTTACACGCCTCATACATGATCAAAATTGCTCATGACATCGCCCACCCGCCCGCAATGGGTTACTACAGGCGCCACTGCATAGTTCGTTGAACCCACTGACAGACAGACGTTAGGAGTTCTACTGAGAAACTCTTACATCGCCACTACAAGTTAGCCAACAAGACCAGTACACTGACCAAAGCTTTTTACTAAGTAGAGTTAAAGAAGGGAGAGCTTAACGACGATGATAACAATTTGCCCTTCTGACTAATCTCGTGATGGAAAGATTACTTTGATAAACTTGTTTGATTGACCAGCAGTATATTGTTCAGCAGTATATTGCATTTGGTGAGGATTACACAGAAGAAAATAAAAAGTTCAAGAGGTTGAGGAATTTTAGTAAGGGTGGATTATAGATGATCACTGAAGTATATGGTAAAGCCAAAATTTTGCATAGTAATAAATGATAAAGATATCTCCAATGATAAAGAAATATAGCCCCTTACATAAGCAATAAATTTCTTCTAATCATCCTATGCAAAGTGTGACATGAGAGTCGAATGAAAATTTGTAGGTTTATTATTGTGACATTACTCATTTACATTCAAACACATACATCCCCATTAAAAAATAAAATTAGACATCTATCAAATGTCGAGTTCATTAATTGACATAAGATATTTCAATCTCAAAAACACATCACAGTGCTCTTAAAATGTTGATTGGTTTATACAAGATTAAATTGCTCCAATTTACAAAGTTGCCGCATTTATTACCAACAAGTTTACATACCCTATGTAAAATAATATGTAAAGAATAAATGATATTCTTAATGCTGTTAATTTAAAGTACATAATGTTTATTTGCCAAAAACATATTCGTTAATCAAGATTTTGAAATTGATGCAATGGTCGCTTTGACATACAATGAACACGCACAATTAAACATATTTACAACAGCAGCCTACTCATTGGCAGCAAAATAACAGCCATCGATAAAGACATTTCTTCATGATATATACTGAATTCTCTTTCAAACAAATATTTTTACCCATCAGCTATTGTTTTGTTGCTGAAGTTTTCATTATTTTCATACTCATTAATTTCCATTCAGCTTTTTAAGTTAGCTTGTATATAACGTAAATATCGTTCACTGACAGTTAATATGACATTTAACTATTGCTGCATTTGCATGCTTATATTTAACCATGATTCCCTTATTCTACTTTAGTACCACAAGTTTGGCCCTTAATTTTGATTAATGTGAAACTGATGTAAATTAAACACTGTCCTGACAAAATATTCTTGCCCTTCCTTCCTCGTCCACTACCTGGCGAGTTATTCCCGATGGTGCAGTCTGCCTCAAGCCTGAGACATTCTGCTTCCATTCCATTTATTATATTGGAACTGCTCCCTTCATACTTCTGGCACAGAAAAGTGACCTACCACAGCTGAGCAGACCCCTTGGTACCCGACACACGACAAAGTGACTTTATCCTTCCTGCCCCGTGTTTAGACCCACGCCATGCAAGCACTTGGTCTTTTAGGGACGCTACTTTCAATAAACAGCATTACAGAGAGGACACCCTTACCTCTCTTTCTCTCTCTCTCTCTCTCTCTCTCTCTCTCTCTCTCTCTCTCTCTCTCTCTCTCTCTCTCTCTCTCTCTCTCTCTCTCTCTCTCCCTCCCTCTCTCACTCACTCACTCACTCACTCACTCACTCACTCACTTACACACACTCACTCACTAACTTACACACACTCACTCACTCACTCGCTCTCACTCACTCTCTCTATCTCACTCTCACTCTCTTCTCTCTCTCTCTCTCTCCTCTCTCTCTCTCCTCTCTCTCTCCCTCTCTCTCCCTCTCTCCCCCCCTCTCTCTCCCTCTCTCTCTCTCCCTCTCTCTCTCCCTCTCTCTCTCCCTCTCTCTCTCCCTCTCTCTCTCCCTCTCTCTCTCCCTCTCTCTCTCCCTCTCTCTCTCCCTCTCTGAACTTCTATCCATAATCAAAATAGAGTAGACCTGACCTCTCCCAGGGGCTCTGTGTCCTCCTGGGGCATAGCTGCCTGCAAGGCTGCCCATCTCACTCACCCCTCTTCGCCAGTACCCAAACATGTGCTTATTGGTCATGTATTTGACCGATTGTTTACAGTGAGAGCAAGACAGACAGATGCAGGATTCAACAAACCTTCTTCCTCTGGGTCTCTGTCTTTTGGCGAAAAGGAGTCTTCGAAGCCCATGTCAGCCTCTGGTGCGGTGTCCCTGGTCGAGCCCCAAGGATCCATGGCTCACACCTTGAATAACAGAAAGAAATATTAGCTCCCTTGGCTTGCTCCAAGATCCTTATTATTACATAACATACCTAATGATAGCAAAAACATTTATTATATAGCTCATTAGTATAGGAGAAAACTACAATGCTAGTATGAGAATAGAAAAAAATGGTCACAGTGAGCACCAGGTTGAGTGACTCACTGCAAAGCGACTCTGTGGTTAGGCTCAAGAACCTCTTCGTTATGGCATTTTCCTTGATCTTTTGCTGGTTTATGAGAGCACCCTCTATGTGCAGCCTGTATATCTACAAAGATAATGTGACACACTCGAGGATGCATGCAAGTGCTTACGTGTCAAGCCCATCATGGTACAGAAGAAATGTTTATGGCGAAGGACAAGTAGGGTTTGCAAACAAATTGGGTTCCAGCCCTATTACAGAACGAGGTTAAGATGGCCATCCGTCTGATTCTCTATACTCGTGTATAAATGTGATGTAAAAACATAAAATCTCCTAACATCACAACTGGACTTTCCGTGACGAGATTGAGCTTTACAAAATTACAATTTCCTCAATCAATAAAGCAAACGCTTTTAATCCTACCACAATCCAGGTAACAAAAAATTAATAGCAGCCAGTGGTAAAAAAAAACGGGCCAATACATTAATAACAATTTTTACAGGAGAGCCACATGAACCGTAAGCAGAAAAAAAATGTATTAATAGAAATGAAATGATAATTTTTGTGGGATTTCTGACTTTTTGTTGGTTCTCTCTCTCTCTCTCTCTCTCTCTCTCTCTCTCTCTCTCTCTCTCTCTCTCTCTCTCTCTCTCTCTCTCTCTCTCTCTCTCTCTCTCTCTCTCTCTCTCTCTCTGAGTCTATCCGCTGTGGTGATCGGACGTATTTTGCCTCCTCTCCGGCGCAGCATTACAACTCAGCAAACCATGTCATGTCATGGTCCCGCAGTGTCAGAGGGAACTCTGACTCCTCCCCCCGGGTTTGAGGGGGCCAACCAGGGGGCCTCCCTGGTGCTTCCTCGGGCAGCTAGCACGAGCTCTTATCCCCAGAGTGAAAGGGGGCCCTTGGCCCAGGGTAATGTGCCCCCTTCCCAGGGTACCGGGACCTAAGAGATGGGCCCCCAGGCAGCAAGGGTCAAAGTTACCTCCCCGCCCAGGAGAATGGGCACCCCCACGGCAGCCAGGGTCAAGGCTACTCCCCGGCCCAGGGTAAGGGGCACCCCAGCACCCAAAGCAACCCTAACAGTGTCAACAGTGAAAACATTAAAAGCAAAATTCTTTATGAAGATGGAAATAGAAAAGCTGTGTATCAAGCCGGCAGTGACATAATAGTGCTAAACACAATTCTGTGCTTTATTGCAACAAAAAGGTCATGGGCAAGGTTGGTCATCTGTGAACCGATTAGGAAACTATATCGACCGGATGAAATTGCACAAGCCCATGACATTGTTATCAGTCCATCCGACGGTAGAAAACCCAGGAACACGACTCGGGATTTTAAAAGGATGACAAACATCATCGTAAACACCATGGTTGATCAGTGCCTCAAAAATGAAAATATAACATTTGCAACAATAACAACAGACAACCACCACAGACTGGTCGCAACCTCAAAAAATCAGGTATTTCCTCTTCTTTTGTGAAATTCTTTCATAAGTGTAAAGACCAGGGAACACAGACCCATCATGAGCCATCTCACATAGATCATAATATGATGGAAAACAAAATAGACCTGCTGATCGGAATGTTCTCAGAACAGCAGTTGGCCATCAAGACAATTATGGGGCAAGGTGCGATGTGTCATCACCAGCGTGAACTCGCCGAGGATGCATCCCTCACCCCTCAACCAATCCCCCACAACAAATCCCATCCGATCCCCCATCTCCCACCCACGATCAGAGCACCTACCAAACTTTCCCCTTTGCATCTCCTCCCCCTATCATAACGCCCTCTACCTCCACCCCAAGTAAGGCAAATACAAACAGCCCCACCTCCTTGCCCTCCACGCCTGTGCCCATGACCAGCAACCCTCCCCTCCCGTTGCCCTCTCTTCACTCCCCGCCCGCGGCCAGCCAGCTGCCCCGCGCCCTTGTCGACTACACCGGCCTCTCCCAAACCTGCGTCACCCAAGCGCTCGCCCACACGAAAACCAAAAACCAACAAGGTAGACAATGCCAGCGCTGAAGCTTCAACACAAGTAACACCTGAACGAAGCTCTAAGAAAGAACTAAACAAGAAAAAAACAAGCTACTCGATCCCAACCGCCACTGGGAAGACACAGCTCAGCAGCAGGTGCAGGGTGCCTCTGCCCTTCCTACTGCCCTCCCCCCCTGCTCCAGTAGTGACACCAGTGGTCATCAATAATTATGCAGAGATCACAAAAACTACGTAAGAAATTAGTAAGCAGACAGAATCCTGCCAAAATGCCGATGAAGAGGGTTATACCACTGTGCTTTCAAGAAAACAGAAAAGAAAAACAAGAGAGGAACGCCAAACACCCAAACCGTTGAGGGGAGCCGATCGTCCCGATACATTCTATCTCTATATCATCAGTTGCAACCCCGATACAAATGAAGAGGATATAGAAGAACATCACTCAGAAAAAAATGAAAATATATCCAGTGTAAAAGCTCATATGACAAAAATGACACATAGATACTATACAAGTTTCACAGTAACAGTTATGGTCAAAGACATAAAGCCTAAACTATTTATAAACTCAGATGCGTTCCCCGACAATGTCAGTGTTTCTAAGCAGAAACAAGTACAAAAACGATCAGAAAGTTTGACCGCGCAACACTATCAGCACGGCCGGTGATTAGGTCGCAGAACATCTTAAAAATAGAACATATAAACGTACAGTCTCTCCTCGGTCACCTTGAAGAAATTGCATTGTTAGTAAAGGAGAGAAATGTAGACATACTCTGTGTTAGTGAAACATGGCTCCACCAGGAAATGATAAGTAACTTTATCAAAATTCCAAATTATCAAGTTTATCGATGTGATGCAGGGCGAGGAGGAGTATGCATGTTTGTAAGGCTACCCATAAGTCAAATATGATATCAACTACAACAAGTAATTATACTACCGTAGAAGATATCTGGGTTACCGTACAAAGCAACATGCTTCTTTCCTTCATTATTGGCGCCGTCTATTGTCATCCCCATGCAAAATCTTAATCTTTTGAATATCCTGAAAAGGTTTTTTAGAGATGTGTCCTTAAAAAAGAAATCACTTTTTATCTCGGGTGACTTAAATGATGATTTAAGTAAACCAAATTATAAGTTAGCAAAGTTAATCAAGAAAAATAAACTAGAACAAGTGATCAATAAACCTACAAGGATCACAGAAAATAACTCGTCTATATCAAATGTAATAATAACGAATAAATTAGATATCATTCTCCATACAGACGTCATTCCATGTCATGTTGCTGACGATGAACTTATTACGATGACGTTGAATATAAAGAAATCAAAGCGACCACCGGTTACAAAAACTTTTCGTGACTTCAATCACTATGACTCTCAGTCATTATGCGAGCTAATCATATCTGAAGAACCAACTCTATTAGATATTTTTATCGACAGACAATGTAGATACCCAGGTAACCATCCTTACGGAAGTGATAAAAAGCAGCATAGATGCCTCTGCTCCCTATGTGACAAGAATCGTCAGACGTCCCCCTGCTCCATGGATAAATGACATCAAGAGAGCCATTGCCGATAGAAATAATTCCCAACAAGTGCTCAAAGGAAACAGATTGAGCCCGCCCTTGAAGCAATTTATAAAGTAAAAAAGAAAAATGTTAAGTCATTAATTCAATCGGCTGACTAATAATTTCAGAAATAAATTCGCTA
>NW_028234419.1:3119076-3121576 GCF_977035675.1 Penaeus japonicus
AAAGAGGGCAAACATCTAACCGACACTTAAAGGGACGCGAATCGCACCTAGGAACTCGACGCAGAGAAGGACTGTTGGAATCTCTCTCTCTCTCTCTCTCTCTCTCTCTCTCTCTCTCTCTCTCTCTCTCTCAACGCAGAGACGGACTGTTGGAATCTCTCTCTCTCTCTCTCTCTCTCTCTCTCTCTCTCTCTCTCTCTCTCTCTCTCTCTCTCTCTCTCTCTCTCTCTCTCTCTCTCTCTCTCTCTCTCTCTCTCTCTCTCTCTCTCTCTCTCTCTCTCTCTCTCTCTCTCTCTCTCTCTCTCGACGCAGAGACGGACTGTTGGAATGATCTCTCTCTTTCTCTCTGTCTCTCTCCCCCCTTTGGCTATACAAAGTGTCATTTAGTTTCTCATGACGGTGGTGGTGTGAATAGTAAACTCAGTCATACAATCCCTTGCTAACAATCGCGAAAGACGCGAAACGTGCAAACTTGAAGGCATTTCCTTTTATGCGAAGGCCTTCCTGGTCATGCCTTATGCAAGGGTGACAAGAAGTGCAACCTACTTTACATATCGGTCATCTTGCACTGCTGATTCTTGATTGATATCACATGATTCTTGCGTCACTCTCAGGGCTCTTGGTCGGTGGGTTGACCTCCTTTAGTCACGTTCAAATGTTGATTGCAGGACATAATGCTTACATCCATTGCAATATTTTCCTTAACTTATCATTTTCGTTGCATAAGCTGGATTAAGAATAGTGCACAATTGTTTCGATTCTTTCCCCTAAGAATTGCACTGGGCTTGAGCTGTGCTGAAGTCCATGTGTTAAAGGAGAGTCCATTCCTAGTGAAAGTATCGCGACAAAATTCTTATAAAGATTGTGAAACAATATCCAGCTAACGTATGAAACGGTCATTTGTACATTTCCTAAATAATCACATGTATATCCATATAAATGTATTTTCGTAGCAGCCCAAGTGCCCCGTGTGTACAAAGAGGACTCCTGTAAGTGGTTCAAGAGAACAGCCTGATCAGCTGGTAATTACTGTGCACTTCAGGCTATGTGGGTAGGATAACAATGCCATTTCCAAATTTTTAAGCTTCCTATGATATAAGTATCTGATGTTTTTATGTTTATGGTGTATTTCTAAGGTGTGTTTTATGCACATTGATAAGCATTGTAAACTTTCCATCCGCATGGCTCTTCCTGGAGCATTGCATCTCGCTTCCGCAAACAGTCTACATTTTGAATTTCATTTTGAATTTTATGGCTTTATCTAACCTAGTTTATTACCTATTGTGTTCTATGCTTGACTTATATACGATTTATATACCATTGTACTATCTTTTCAATGGTTGTATGGTATATGGAATGGTAGCTCAGGGGGTCCACACTCCATCGACAGAGCGTGGAACTACCATGGGGTGACGGGTTAGGGCTTTGCAGGGCATTATGGACACCTTGCCGCGAGTTAAGCGAATGATAAGATATCGGACTTGTAAACAACTGCCAAACGATATCTGAAGCCCGTGATGTCGAACTGGAGCTCCGAGGGTCATACTCAAAACCTTCCAACCCGGAAATAAGACATAATCGCTCCGACTTGTGCATGCGACACATGTAAAGATTATGTTTTATTGCCCGTGTCAGGCACAGCATTAGGCGCCATATCAATTTATATTGCATCTGTATATCACAAATCCACTTGATAAAAGGGAGATAACAAGCAATAATAGGACAGCGTACAATGCGCTCGTCGTTTACCTTATGGAGTTAACGACAGTACATGTATAACGACAAAGCATTGGGAAAATGATAAATTTTGTTCGTATGAGATACTTGTTAAGATATTACAGATTTAACAGATGTGAGAGTTTAAGCGCTATTTTTTCTTTTCTTAGACGAAGCTAATAATATTCTTTT
This sequence comes from Penaeus japonicus, assembly GCF_977035675.1. NCBI lineage: Eukaryota > Metazoa > Arthropoda > Malacostraca > Decapoda > Penaeidae > Penaeus > Penaeus japonicus. Next base: position 3,120,985 of record NW_028234419.1, read on the forward strand.
ATATATTCAAATGTATGTATGAGAAAGATAGATAGATAGAGAGATAGAGAGAATGCATGTGCAGATTTGATTATCAAAGTAATAATTGTACGATATATGAAAGGTACAATAACACACTCACTCGCTCATTCTCTCTCTCTTGATACATGCATATATATATATATATATATATATATATATATATATATATATATATATATATATATATATATATATATATATATATATATATATACACATGAGTATAAATATATATACATATGCATACATACACACAACAAACAAACAAACACACACACACACACACACATATATATATATATATCTATATCTATATCTCTATATATATATATCACACATATATCTGTATCTCTCTATCTATGTATCTATCCATCTAATCATCTACATCTAATCATCTATAATCATCTTTCCCTCTCCTCCCCCTAATGACCGAGGCTTCTAATTGGTAATTACTTCTAAAAGGCTGACTGTTGATTGGTCAGTTCGAATAGGTTCTGCCATCTGAGGGTATCCCATCGAACCACGGTTACGATGTTTATTTCGGTCACGAGGTGCCTACGATATTGTTTTG
>NW_028234419.1:3126576-3134076 GCF_977035675.1 Penaeus japonicus
ATGGCAGGTGAAAAATAGCGCCTGTGCCATGCATTAGCTCTGCTTAGGACCTGACCTCTCCGGAATCCAAGTGAAGCCACTGGGAAATCAAGTGGAACTTTCTCTTTGAACAGGTGTCTTGGTCACCTCCTCAGCCTTGCCACTGAGGTAGGCTTCCTGTTCTTGCATTGTCTTTCAAGGGCGCCGCCAGCTCCCGTAAACTTTCAATGAAGTGTGCTAAACCACATAAAAGTTTTCCCGCCCACCCTCTGAACCATATAGGTCCATTCGAACGGTCTATGAGATGGGATTCTACGTCTGGTGGCAGCGGTGAGATCCCTGCAACCTTTAGGCTTGCAAATATGCTCATATCTCCTGGTCTTACCGCCAAACCACATTTTAAATTGGCACTATTGTCTTCAACATAAAGCAAGTACAACTTTGGTCTTCTTGCTCTTCTTTCTTCATGTTTGCCCACGCTTTCTATATGTGCAAGTGCTCTCATTAATTTGTCGCTTTCTATATGTGCAAGTGCTTTCATTAATTTGTCGCTTTCTATATGTGCAAGTGCTCTCATTAATTTGTCGCTTTCTATATGTGCAAGTGCTCTCATCAATTTGTCGCTTTCTATATGTGCAAGTGCTCTCATTAACTTGTCGCTTTGTATATGTGCAAGTGCTCTCATTAATTTGTCGCTTTCTATATGTGCAAGTGCTCTCATTAATTTGTCGCTTTGTATATGTGCAAGTGCTCTCATTAACTTGTCGCTTTGTATATGTGCAAGTGCTCTCATTAATTTGTCACTTTGTATATGTGCAAGTGCTCTCATCAATTTGTCGCTTTCTATATGTGCAAGTGCTCTCATTAATTTGTCGCTTTCTATATGTGCAAGTGCTCTCATTAATTTGTCGCTTTCTATATGTGCAAGTGCTCTCATTAATTTGTCGCTTTCTATATGTGCAAGTGCTCTCATTAATTTGTCCAGGGAAAAGTGACATCAGTGAAATTATATCTATTTGCTGTGAATATCTCTCATATTGGTTATGCTTTGTGTTACTTCTGTATCACTGATCTGTATATTCAGTTTAATAATAAATATATTAAGTGGAATATTGTGTTAACTTTAACCAATGGTTAAGAGGAAAAATAACTTACAGCATAATCGATTTAACTTCTCATTTACACTTCAAGCATATCAAATCTGACAGTGAGATGCATGCCTGAAATGACTTGGGTTGCATTAATGCGTCTCTTGAAAGACTGCAACATTCTGACAGATATGAAGTTAAGTTAGTATTTAAAATCATTGTCAGTGATTTTGCTACATAATTTTCATGCACATAAATGCATGAAAAGCAAAATTTTGTATCTTGCATGTATAAAAGCACATCCCTGCTAATTCTTGCTGCCATCTCCTTTTATTCATTTCCACTTTATGTTGAAAGAAAAGAAAATATAGACCTTTAACTTTAACTCCCTTGAAGAGAGCCATTAGCAGATCGGTTCGATCAGGACATTTGAGTCCAAATTAAATGCTATCCTTGAATACCAAAGGTATCAAGTTGCTCTAGGATGACATCTTTGTTTGTAATATCAAAAGTAGATTTTAGATCAAGAAACAGAATACAGGTTGCACGACTGGATGGGAGTTTACTACTTATTCTGCAAAGTAGTGTTGATTCCATTCAGTCAAGGGGATAATTTTGCATATGCAATACATGAGTGTTCATAACTATTTTCCCAAGTATTTTGCACATACACGAGGTCAAGGCTTCCTTAAATTAGGCTTATTCTACATAGCTGTAATAGTTGGTTACCTGACACCTGAGCAATGAATCGAAGCACACTGAAGATTATGCCATCCTCACCCGGGGAGGTCGCCTCACCCTTATGAAGTGTGTATATGATTCCTACTCAGTTTTCTCCGCAAAGCTATAGAACTATTACAATTTCTAGTTATTTTCGCATCATTGAGCTGATCCTGAATCTTCCGTGGAAGTGAATTTTGTTGAGAAGTTCTGGACCACTGACTTAGTAACTTGTTTTTCTATCTTAATGGGCTGTGACACTGCAGAGTGGTGAGAGGGTTACCTGCAGTCTGATAATCTTTTTCCATATCTTCGCAATAGACATTCATTAACCCACACAGGACGGGTGGTACAGCATGTGTACCGCGCATTCAAAAGCCCAGTTGCCGGGCAGCACAGTATTGTGCCAGCCATTCAATTGATTTAGGCCTAATAATTCGAACGCCCCGGCATTTGGACATTCATGGCTAGAATTCCCCCGTCGGGGATGGGTTAATCAATACTCTGCAGGAATTGATTCCTAGTGTTTACTAGGAACTTTATGCTTTAAATTTCTGAATTCCTTGCTGGCTTTGAGGAACTGCAAAAGATTGTCTGGCATCAAGTCCCTCTATCAATTAGCAAGCTCCCGAATTCTTTTATGTTCTTTTGCTAAAATGGGGTTAGCTAGGACTTTTTGTGAGTTTTAACAGGCCAGGTAGTACAGTAGTAAGTGACAACTTTTATCAAGTCCCATACATTGGTACTATACCAGTTGTGGACATGTGCCTTGAAGTGATGCTCCAGGCCCGGTGGGATTACCATTCCATGTGTAGTTGCTTTAGGAACTGTGCTGTTGTCTACTGTATACTTTGTCAGAATTGTAAAGTTCTCAAAGTTCTCTAGCTCTCAAAATAGAGAACTTGTAAATTGCCATGTACAAGATTTTTGCCAATTAAGTAATCTAACCTACCACTTCCTGAATGAGTGTATTTCAATCTCAAATAATCTTATTGATCTATTATCGATGAAATGTTTGAATTCTTCCTCATTACTGTTTTACAATGTTTGTCCCCTGAGTGTGTCTACCATTAAAGTCACTCATACATAGTATGCCTTGTTATGAAAGAACTTGTCAGAAATTTATACGATTTAACAAACACATTCTACAATGAGAATATTAAGTGATAATATTGAACATTAGAATTCTCAAGACTTTTTAACCAATTTAAGTGGCAGTGTTATATTTATATAGGTTAACAAACCTGCTATGGCTGTGTTTATGTATGGCAAGTTCCACTTTCATGTTAGCATTGGCTGCAAAAGGTACTAGCACGTAAATCACATCAACAATACTTGTACAAATATATAATAACAAGTCTAGTTCTTATACTGAAAAAATTGACTATCCACTTGTATATAAGTTAATAATTTATAATTTGAAGAAGCATCATACCCAAGTGTCAGGGGTTTGTCTAAACTCTCTTCCGTTTTGTAGCACGGCCCCTCTGGATGATATAATGGATACACTTGAGGGGCTGTCAGATTCATAAATTCCAATGACTGGAACTATTGTCATTGTCATTCTTAGATCTATTCATCATCTTCTCATCTTCATCTTCCCCTATCTTTGTTAATTTTGTTCAAGTTCATTAAAAGTAATCACTAACCCACACTTTAAAGTAATTATCATCTGCTATTTAGTGGTCATGACAACATCAAGCAGGTCCTAGATACAGAAATTTATAAAAAAAAAATGTTTCCCAGCTCACCTGCCAGACTATAGTGATCATCTCAAACAACCTAAGAGAGGATACTATAGGGAGAGCAAGGTAGGGTGGGTGATGGAACATGAGAGGGAGAAGAAGAGGAGGGGGAGGCTAAAGAGAGAGACAGAGAGAGAGACAGAGAGAGAGACAGAGAGAGAGAGAGAGAGAGAGAGAGAGAGAGAGAGAGAGAGAGAGAGAGAGAGAGAGAGAGAGAGAGAGAGAGAGGGAGAGAGAGAGAGAGAGAGAGAGAGAGAGAGAGAGAGAGAGAGAGAGAGAGAGAGAGGAAGAGAGAGGAAGAGAGAGGAAGAGAGAGGAAGAGAGAGGAAGAGAGAGGAAGAGAGAGGAAGAGAGAGGAAGAGAGAGGAAGAGAGAGGAAGAGAGAGGAAGAGAGAGGAAGAGAGAGGAAGAGAGAGGAAGAGAGAGGAAGAGAGAGGAAGAGAGAGAGAGAGAGAGAGAGAGAGAGAGAGAGAGAGAGAGAGAGAGAGAGAGAGAGAGAGAGAGAGAGAGAGAGAGAGAGAGAGAGAGAGAGAGAGAGAGAGGAAGAGAGAGAGAGAGAGAGAGAGAGAGAGAGAGGAAGAGAGAGGAGGAGAGAGGAAGAGAGAGGAAGAGAGAGGAGGAGGAAGAGGAGAGAGAGAGAAAGAGAGAGAGAGAGAGAAAGAGAGAGAGAGAGAGAGAGAGAGAGAGAGAGAGAGAGAGAGAGAGAGAGAGAGAGAGAGAGAGAGAGAGGACGAGAGAGAGAGAGAGAGAGAGAAAGAGAGGAAAAGAGAGAGAGAGAGAGAGAGAAGAGAAGAAAAGAGAGAGAGAAGAGAGAAGAGAGAGAGAGAGAGAAAGAGAAGAAGAGAAAGAAGAAGAGAAAGAAGAAGAGAAAGAGAGAGAGAAGAGGTAGAACAAGAGAAAGAGAGAGAGAGAGAAGAGAAAGAGAAGAGGTAGAACAAGAGAAAGAGAGAGAGAAGAGAAAGAGAAGAGGGAGAAGGAGAGGGAAAAGAGAAGGAAGAGGAAGAGAGAGGAAGAGAGAGAAGAAGAGAAGGAAGAGAGGAGAAGAGAGAAGAGAGAGAGAGAGAAACAAGGAGAGAGAGAGAGAAAAAGAGAGAGAGGAAGAGGGGGAGAGAGAGGAAAAGAGAAGAGAGAGGGAGAGAGAAGAGAGAGAGAAGAGAAGAGAAGAGAGAGAGAGAGAGAGAGAGAGAGAGAGAGAGAAAGATAAAGAGAGAGAGAGAGAAAGAAGAAAAGAGAGAGAGAGAAAGAGAAAGAGAGAGAAGAGGTAAAAGATAAAGAGAGAGGAAGAGAAAGAGAGAGAGAAGAGAAAGAGAGGAAGAGAAAGAGAGAGAGAAGAGAAAGAGAAGAGGGAGAAGGAGAGGGAAAAGAGAAGGAAGAGGGTAAAGAAAAGGAAGAGGGAAAAGAGAAGGAAGAGGGAAAAGAGAAGGAAGAGGGTAAAGAAAAGGAAGAGAGAGAGAAGAAGAGGGAGAGGGAGAAAAAGAGGGAGAGGGAAAAGAGAAAGAGAGAGAAGAGGAGGGAGGGGAAGAAATACTGGGCATGGGAGAAGAAGAAGAGGGAGATGGAGAGGGAGAAGAAGAGAAGGGGAGGGAGGGGAAGAAGAGAAGGGGAGGGAGGGGAAGAAGAGGAGGGAGGGCAAGAAAAAGAGGGTGAGGGAGAAGAAGAGGGAGAGGGTGAAGAAGAAGAGACGGATAGGGAAGAAAAGTAGGAGGAGAGAAAGTCTTAGAGAAAGAGATCAATGTAAGCCTCTTGGTAAACTTAAAAGATTAAGGATCTAGATAATTACAAAAGATTTTAGAAATGTACATTGTAAGATAAATCATATAAAGGACCATAAAAGCTTCTGAGAGTCATTCACTGACCTTCCTCTGTTATTGTGTGAAGTCCTTCATTGTCTGCATCAGGTTGCAAGAGCTGGCGCAGACTGGGTACTTGCTGCATAATTCAAAGAATTACATAAACCAAATGAATAATCCTTCTAATCAAATGCTGTAACATGTGACAAATTTGGTAATCACTATTTGCATATATATCAAAATAACAAACTTTTACTGACACAAGTTTTACACATGAACTCACCAACAAATATTTTAATCTGGTACTGACCTCAATAGCCTTTGCAACAATCTGACTGTTGAGATGAGTCACCGCTTTCTGTGCTTCCTCTAGATTGGTGTACATCTGAAGCTTTGGTCTCACTGCTGCAATTGTGTCTCTAACTAAGTGCTCAATCTGCCAGGGGAACTCCTGCTCCTCACTCCATATACTGAGAGATCTCTTGTACTGATAGTAATGCTGGTAGAAAAAGAAATAACAGCACAAGGCATAAAACTTTAAGCCAAGGAGATGAAACTTTATGAAATGCAATTAACCCCACTCCTGTGTGACACTTATAAGAAGCCAGTGTCTGGATATAACAAAGCCCTTGCTCACCTGGAAGTAACACAGATAGCAGTCCAGACGTCTCTTGCTTGATCCAGTACTAAAGAACTGCCCGCAAGTTTCCAGCAATGTGCACACCAACCTCAGACGGAACAGGTGCTCGGGCGGATCATACTCACTATACACACTAGAGTCAAACACTACACCAAAGGAGATGAACAGGTACAGAACCTGTCAAGAAAATCTGTCTCAATAGTTGGATTTTATCACCTTAGTGATAAGGCTTCCCTGGTTAAGTGAGCAGTTGCTTCACAAGGAAAATAACCCTCATTTGATGCTTTTACTCACTTTTTATGGCTTCAACAAGAACAGGACATAATTAAAAATGAAAATCATCCTCTAAAACTTCAAAATATGAACTAAGACAAATGATTTTGATGGCTACAATATAAAGGGAAATAATTGCAATAGAGAACAACAACCATGTGAACCTCAGATTACCCACCTTGAATATAATAGAACTTTCTATAACCCTATAGTTATACAGTTCACCTAGGTACTTCACAGCGGCTACTCTTCGCTGGTTGAACTTGGGATGATTAACCTCCAGGCCAATGCGGATGTCTTCCAAAATACCGTCCACAACTGCTGGGCCAACCCAGTCCTTTCACACAAAAGAAAGAGGCATGTTTACCATATATATCATCTGTAGACTTCAATCGCTTTTATTTTCATTACAATGCTTTTGCATAACAACAAAATCAATTACAAATAACATATCACAAGAAAAGACATCATTAGTTTGCCCTTCCATTTAACAGATTGAATTCTATAACTATTATTTTCAATATAAGATATAGATTTTGCATCAGCTTTACTATTAAATGTTCATCAAATGCATTCTGTAACAAGTTATCATACTATGAGTTTATATTTTGAGAACATCATTTGTATGTTCATCATAAAGGTAGCTAAAGTTTGCATTGTATCTTAAAAAAAACTGATCAAAGTTTATCTAAATGTAATGTACAAGATCTCCCCATTCCTAAATAAAATAACCTTTCATTAGAAAAAGAATGACCTCCCCTAGCCCCTTCTAAAAGAAAAGGACAGAGAAGAGCACAAACTTACATGGTGAGATATAAGACCAGCAACTAGGTTTGCAATACATCTTATATTATAGAACTTTGCATTCCAAATTGCTGTCAGGCATTTTACTATATAGCTTGCAACCAAAGGGTCCTCCCAATGCATCTTTCGCATCTGAAATAAAGGGAGAATACAAAGTATAATAATAGTAGCTGGGTAAAAATCTTCTGCTTTCCTTTAAGATCCTATTTAGTGTGTACTACACAACTTTGAAGACTGAGTACCTATGATTTAAATAATGAACACACTACTCTCTCTAAAAGTGAATAGGGCCAAGCCATCTCATGTTTAACCCATTCAAACCGGTTGACATTCTATCACATGGTTGGAAAATATTCCTGGATCCAGCTGATGTCCTGAAACATCATGCATTTTCTCGCTGAGTTCCGGACGGGGCAGTTGTGATGTGCTGAAACGTCAGCAATAGAACGCTAGATTGTTCT
>NW_028234419.1:3141576-3151576 GCF_977035675.1 Penaeus japonicus
TTAATGGGTTAATGGTATTTGTGGTGGGATCTAAACTTTCATAGCAAGAGAAAGAAATGTAAATTACATATCAGGGATAAAGGCACTAAAAGAAAAAAAAAAATCTATGTAAAGTGCATAATCAAATTAAAATATTTTCAAGTAACAAAATTCACCTTCAATAAATTTGTCAAAGCTTCTGAAGTTTTAGGCAGGTAATAAATATATTGTCAAATTTTTTCAACATTATTCCAGTATTAAAATTCCGATAACCATCAAAAGTGTAAAAATAACATATAATTTAGAAAAGGAGTCTTTAGCATAAAATCAGACTGGTTATATTTCTCTAGTTATATGGCTATACATGATAAGCAATTATAAAGCTGGCCAATATGAACTGGCAATTCAGAGAAAACCAAAACCAATCATCAGTATGTATCAGCTACACTTATTTTTAGTCTTACAGTACATTCTGCCTTTCCCTCTGGGCATCAAGTGCATTGGTTTAAGCAGAAATAAAGAAAGGTCATTAAGGCACAAGCAACATCTTTAATTACCAGATATTTGTCCTGCAAATTTTGACATCAAACACAGGTAACTCAACTGAAGCCCATTCTTTTTGGCAAGATTATCCAACTGAGCAGACAGCAGAGTGAGACTGAGATGAGAGTGAGAGAGTGAGAGTGAAAGTGAGAGAGTAAGTGAGTAAGAGTAAGAGTGAGAGTGAGAGTGAGAGAGAGGGAGAGAGAGAGGGAGGGATAGAAGGAGAGAGAGAGAGAAACACATATGACTCACAAAATGGGGAAATAATTGTCAAAAGACTTGAAATTCTAGTCTCCCTGCAACATACTATACAACTCAAATATACAAAGGTAGACTAAAAATGACATACATGAAACTGATCTGCGAGCAGTCTGATCTTGCGAGGCACAAGTCCCATGTAATCCTCTCCACAGTGACGGCAAAATGTTAGCAACACAGCTATATTCTGGTGCTCCTCCTTGTCTGATGTAACCAAAGTTGTCAACACATTGCCTGGAAACAGATGAAACTGCTTAACTTTAGTCATAATATTCCTAATCCCCCCACCCTCTCTCTGTCTCTCTCTCTCTCTCTCTCTCTCTCTCTCTCTCTCTCTCTCTCTCTCTCTCTCTCTACCTCTCCCTCTACCTCTCTCTCTACCTCTCCCTCTACCTCTCCCTCTACCTCTCCCTCTACCTCTACCTCTACCTCTACCTCTACCTCTACCTCTACCTCTCCTTCTCCCTCTCCCTTTTCCCTCTCCCCTTTTCCCTCTCTCCCTCACAAACACGTAAACGCGCACACAGGTTATAACAAAGAAGAAACAAAACATTTACAATTTTACACACTCTTCCTCCCTCTCACTCCTAGTGTTACTCAGCAAAACAGCCAAAAAAATGCTGATGATAAAATGTGTTGCCCCCATCCGTATGGATTATATTATAAAAAGAAACTTTTGGTAAAAAACACTCTCAAACATACATGACATATTCGATGTACACAATAGTAAACAAATCAGGAGAATCACATATACCTCAGAAAAGTTAATTAACCCATTCACGCTGGGGTAATTCTGGCTCTGAATGGTCGTAATGCCGGGGTTTTCGAGTGCATAAGCCTAATGCCTCGAGATTCTCGGGCACACAAGCCGCAAGCCTGGGCTGCCCACTCAATCACCCCAAGTGCCGGCCTTGCCCGGATATCTCATCACCGGAGTCTGACGCAAAATCCCATGAAACGTGTCAGCACGTCATCCAGCGCGAATGGGTTAAATAAACATGACTTACCTAAGAGAGGAAGGCCTTCTTTTGGTAGGAAAATCCCAGCAGTTATAAGTTCTGCATACAGCCGTAGATCCACTCGCAGTTTACTCATATTACTTATCTGTAGGAAGGAGGAAGATAGTCTATTAAAAATGTAGAAGCAATTATTCTTACCCTGAAAGTTTTATGTGTATTAACCCATCCCCGATGGGGGAATTCTAGCCTTGAATGTCCAAATGCCGGGGCGTTCGAATTATTAGGCCTAAATCAATTGAATGGCTGGCACAATACTGTGCCGCCCTGCCACTGGGCTTTTGAATGCGCGGTACACATGCTGTACCACCCGTCCAGAGAGGGTTAATGATTTTCATAAACCATAACATATTTTTGCTATTCTGTTCCAAATTTCTAATAACATAAATTTCTTAACCTGGGGCTCAATCATCACTACACCATGAATTGTTTCCCTTCAATGCGAGTCACATTCTGGATGTGAATAGAAAATGCATCCCACTGTCTGGTTGAGTCAAGTTACTGATTAGAAATTTGTCGTATACAAGCAACTTCAACGCATAGGTTATCACTAAGCAGTCAGGCTGGTGAATAGACTCCTGGGCCCATTAGGGACACAACACAGAAACTTTCTCATATTATTTAATGCCTTGGAGACCAAGATGACTTAACCATATAAAAAAATTTGTGCCTCTATGTTTTTCTTTTATTCTCCTTTGTTTCTGTAAGTTTATTTATTTATTTCTGTCTTGATCTATCAATAATGTGATTTATCTGTAATAATTACTATGTGAAAGTCAGTAAATATTAATTGCAAAACAAGGCTGATTATGACTTGCTGGTACAGCATAATTTACATAATATGGATTACCTAAAGTCTTGCATTCAGCAAGGGGAAATGTTGTTTCTCCATGTATGCATTCAATATGGCTTATTACATAAAATCATGATATAGTAATCTTTCCAAATATTCTAGAGAAGAATATCATTTTACATGTATGAAAATAATATTTTAATTAAAATCATGATCAGTAACCACTCACCTTTTCATCTTTCTTTGGAGTGAGAACCTTTTGCCAGTTCTCCAAGAGTGTTGGAGCAAAGTCATGGTAGCGCTGGTGCAGGAGGGAACACAGGTGGACGGCTGTAGCTATGTCGGACATCTTTAGCTTGGTCTCTACCACTGCCTGCGCGACCTCACTCACGTACTTGGTCAGGTTTAGGCTTTGGAGGTCCTTCACCAGGGAGTCATGCTGGCTCTCTGTCAGGTTTTTCTGCAGGGTGGAAGTTACAAGTGAAACATAAAAAAATTAAATTAAATAGTATCAAAGTAAGAAGAGAAATGCAAAAAAGTAAAAATGAATGTAATCTGTACATATGTGCTTTTGAATTTACCTTGTCTAAACACAGAATGAGGCTTGATTTGGCATACATTATTTCAAAAGAACATATATAAGGTGAGAAAAAATATATCAAAATACACCTGTGCTATTGTCCTTTGAAGAGTAAGGAAACATGAAAAATTATTAACCCGTTAACGATGGGTGACATTATATCACGTCAAATGGTGGCAGGGTCAGCTGCCGGGGACAAGATATTTTGTCGTGGCTATGTTCCTGGCCAGTCTGCCAGGTGATTGGGCATATAGCACTTGGCCATGGCCAGTACAGGCAAGAATCCTGAGGTGTTAGGCTCATGCTTTTGAAATATCCCGGCATTTCGACCATTTAGAGCCAAAATAGTCCCGTCGTTAACGGGTTAACCCACAAAATCTCAGTTAGTACACAGGCAAAATGGATGCTTTTTCTCTGAGGTAGTTTTGCAGATTTTAAGTGATTTTACATGAACACATTATGCAGATGATTTTATTATAATGCTGCAATTAATCATTAGTTAGGTATGTATATATATGTATATGTATATGTATATGGATATGGATATGTGTGTGTGTGTGTGTGTGTGTGTGTGTGTGTGTGTGTGTGTGTGTGTGTGTGTGTGTGTGTGTGTGTGTGTGTGTGTGTGTATATATATGTATATATATATGTATATTTATATATATATATAATATATATATATATATATATATATATATATATATAATATATTATATATATTATATTATATATATGTATGTATATATATATATATATATATATATATATATAATATATATATATATATTAGATATGAATATATATATATATGAATATAAATATATATAATATATATATATATATATATATATATAAAATATATATATATATATATATTGTGTGTGTGTGTGTGTGTGTGGTGTGTGTGTGTGTGTGTTGTGTGTGATGTGTGTGTATGTATATATATGTATATGTATATATATATATGTATATATATATATATATATATATATATATATTATATATATATTATATATATATATTGTATATATAAGTATATATATATTTATGTATATATATATTATATATTATATATATATAGTATATATAAATAATATATATATATAAATATATATATATATATATATATATATTATGATATATATAATATATATATATATATATATATATATATATATTATATATATATATATATATATATATATATTCTCTCTATCTCATGATCCTCATCCCTCCTCTCTCTCTCTTCTCGTCTCCTTCGACTATATATTTATAAATATAGTAAAATATATATATGTATAAATATCTATCTATCACACATATCACACACACACACACATGCACACACACACACACACACACACACACACAACACACATATATCTAATATAATTATATATACTAGTGAGATTATATAATAATATATATATATTATATATGTATTATATATCATATAGTGTGGTGGTGTGTGTGTGTGGGTTGTGTGTGTGTGGTATGAATATTATATGTATATGTATGTATGTATATATATGAATAATATAATATATATGATATATATATATAAATATATATTTATATATCTATATATATATATATATAATATATATGTATATGTATATGTATATGTATATGTAATATTTATATATATGTATACGTGATATATATTTATAATGTATATGTATAATGTTATATGTATATTAATAGGTATATATATATATATATATCTATATATATATATATATATATATATATATATATAATAAATATATATATATAATATATATATATAGTTTTAAATAGAGCTCAAACTCCATAGAGGACGATCTGCTGTGTCACTTGTCACTCACTCTTATATTGTTTCAATGGGTAAGTGTAAACAAATAATAACACACTTCAGCACATGCCTTCCAATTTCTGTTTTGATTATAGACTTTTGTTATAAATTAAGACATAATATCCCTAGCGTACAAATGAATAATAAAAACACTGAGACTAATGTTAAAAAATTACGTACATTAAAAATAGTAGAAAATAAAATTATTTTCCAAAGAAGATAAGCCTTGAAGAGAATCTCTTTTTACTGCACATTTCCCTATACGGCCATATCACACAGGCATCCATAACAATGCAAATAGGGTACACACATAATTATATCTAACAAAATTCAAATACAAAAACATACCAGTGTGAAAAACTATCACATGTTTTCCATTATTCCCATTAAAAAGGGTATTATTTGGAAATTGCCTAATTATATATCAGAAAGAGAAAATTCGCTTTTTCTTATCAGACGTGAAATATGAATATTCCTATATATCTAGTAAGTCCTTTACAACACTAGGCTACTGTATTGAGTTTGACCTGTGACAGCCACCCATTTTTTGGCATTGAAGTTTGAAAACAACAGAGGTAGAAAACTACAAAACAATTAACCTTGCTTGAACTGCCAAAAAAAATAATAAATATGGAAAAATAAATATTACTTTAGATTATTGTAAAACACAGTTTTCACATCATGTTTATAAGATGCAAACAATTCATCCAATAATTAATTGAAAAACAAAACATACTTATTACACTACTCAATAACAACCAAGCAAAATGAATACCTGACTCAGCTTCTACTTTCTGCTTGGTTTTGTGTTGAGTCCATGAGGCAGAAGTCAATGGCCGCACTGGTCCAATCAAGTCCGTTAATGCAGTTGGGATCAAGGCACTGAAGGAAAGCATCAAGGAGCACTCTTGTTGGACGATGGCCCAGTGCCTGTCAGGGAATCCTTCGGGCTCCTCCTCCGGGGGGAATTCAGGGGGCATTGACTTCCTCTGTGTCATCCCTCGGCAGGAGCCACACCTTCTAGCTCCACTTCCTCAACTCCAAACCACTTCCTCACTTGGATTTTCTTCAGGCCTGAAATTGGACAAACACTTACATTTTTAAGGATGATTAACCAAGCTCACTCTTGTTATTGAGGTCCTTGGATATAAAAGTGAAAGATTATTACCACTGAGCTACACATGAATACAATTAAAAATTTAATTTCGTAGCTAACATTTAAACATGAATAGAAAAAAGTAAAACTAGCTGACATAATACCAAGTTATTTTGATTTCAACACAAAAAAATTTCCCTTTTTTTTCCTAAAACCGGAACAGCCTTAGCCTTTTTCAGAAGTCTCCACTATAGAGTCTATGGATGGAACTAGAGCCTTGATTCTGGAGGTTTTCATAGAAGCTCGAGTATCTCTTCGTCTTCCCACAGCACAGGCCGTGACCCACCCGTCAGGAATCTCTCCCTTCCTTCTTCCTCCATGCCAATGTTCCAACCGCAGACCTAAGTCATCTCCCTGACTCTCTGTGAAGGAGAATTATCCAATTTAGCAACCCATTTATCAAAATGTTTAAACACACACCATACACTCATATAATAAAATCAAATAAATATAGATATATATATATATATATATATATATATCTATATAATATAATATATATATATATATATATAACATATGTATATTATAATAAATGTAATATGTATATGTAACTATGTATAGTTTATATGATATATAATATATATATAATAATATATATATATATTATATATATATCAATATATATATATAATATAGATATATATATATATATAATATTAATATATATATATATATATATAATATACATATATATATATATATATATATATATATATATATATATATATATATATAATATATATATATATATATATATATATATATATTATTTCATACTGCTGAAAGACAATGAATCTTTTATATGATTGTTAAGGAATATGGACGACAAACATTAGTCAAGAAGTGTGCTGGAGTGTGTATGCATCCGAGAGAGCGAGTGAAGGAGTGATTAGTGTGAGCTTGCATGTGTGAATGTATGTATATGTGTCTAAATGCATGTGTACAAGCTGTACATATGTGCAATCACATCTTACTGTCTTCTGGAAGCTCAGGCATGTCCTCATCCAGGAGCTCTGCCATCTGCTGAGTGTTGGCAATGAGTTTGGTCAGTCCACTGGCCAGATTTTCTGCCAAGTTGACTCTATCTTGCCCAAGTTCTCCTCGTGTCTGCAGCAGCCTGCGGTTGTGCTTTTCAACCTGTTGTAACTCCTGTTAAGAGACCTTTATATTAGTTTAACTTAATTAACAGAAAAATGTTAAATAAGACAGCAATCTAGTGTTCACTAACATTTCTATCTTTGAACTAATTAAAGTAATATAGTTGGAATATGTATATATTTAGTCTTTTTGCTTTGCTTCTTATTACCTCCTGCTAAAAACATATCTATAAGACACTATAAAACCAGCAAAATATCATCCAATTCTAGGACCATCACTTCTTACCTTGTGATCATGAAACAGATGTTTGCTTAAAGATACATAGTAGTCTTTTAGTAGCTGACGCACATTCTTTTGTCTCTCAGGAGGCAAAAAATCACTTTTGGGAATTGTCATCTGCAAATGAGAGAAAAAAAAAATCCTTTAACAGACACTAAAAAAACAAAATGATTCCAGACTTTAATTCACCCCTTAATGCCAGATGAAGTGATGTTTACATCATGGCTTGGCTGGTCTTCCCACCAGGTGACGAAAATCTCATGGCATGGCTTTGTCTGGCTGTCTTTCAGGGTGAAAAGGTGTATGGTGGCTGGCTGCTACCTCAGAGCTCCGTCTTTAATGGGTTAATGGTATTTGTGGTGGGATCTAAACTTTCATAGCAAAAGAAAGAAATGTAAATTACATATCAGGGATAAAGGCACTAAAAGAAAAAAAAAATCTATGTAAAGTGCATAATCAAATTAAAATATTTTCAAGTAACAAAATTCACCTTCAATAAATTTGTCAAAGCTTCTGAAGTTTTAGGCAGGTAATAAATATATTGTCAAATTTTTTCAACATTATTCCAGTATCAAAATTCCGATAACCATCAAAAGTGTAAAAATAACAAATAATTTAGAAAAGGAGTCTTTAGCATAAAATCAGACTGGTTATATTTCTGTAGTTATATGGCTATACATGATAAGCAATTATAAAGCTGGCCAATATGAATTGGCAATTCAGAGAAAACCAAAACCAATCATCAGTATGTATCAGCTACACTTATTTTTAGTCTTACAGTACTATCTGCCTTTCCCTCTGGGCATCAAGTGCATTGGTTTAAGCAGAAATAAAGAAAGGTCATTAAGGCACAAGCAACATCTTTAATTACCAGATGTTTGTCCTGCAAATTTTGACATCAAACACAGGTAACCCAACTGAAGCCCATTCTTTTTGGCAAGATTATCCAACTGAGCAGACAGCAGAGTGAGAGTGAGATGAGAGTGAGAGAGTGAGAGTGAAAGTGAGAGAGTGAGTGAGTAAGAGTGAGAGTGAGGGAGAGAGGGAGGGAGAGAGGGAGGGAGAGTGAGAGTGAGAGTGAGAGTGAGAGAGAGAGAGAGGGAGAAGGAGAGAGAGAGAGAGAGAAAAACACATATGACTCACAAAATGGGGAAATAATTGTCAAAAGACTTGAAATTCTAGTCTCCCTGCAACATACTATACAACTCAAATATACAAAGGTAGACTAAAAATGACATACATGAAACTGATCTGCGAGCAGTCTGATCTTGCGAGGCACAAGTCCCATGTAATCCTCTCCACAGTGACGGCAAAATGTTAGCAACACAGCTATATTCTGGTGCTCCTCCTTGTCTGATGTAACCAAAGTTGTCAACACATTGCCTGGAAACAGAATGTGAAACTGCTTAATTTTAGTCATAATATTCCTAATCCCCCCCCCACCCTCTCTCTCCCTCTCCATCTCCCTCTCTCTCTCTCTCCCTCTCTCTCTCTCTCTCTCTCTCCCTCTCTCTCTCCCTCTCCCTCTCCCTCTCTCTCTCCCTCTCCCTCTCCCTCTCTCTCTCTCTCTCCCTCTCCCTCCCCCTCTCCCTCACAAACACATAAACGCGCACACAGGTTGTAACAAAGAAGAAACAAAACATTTACAATTTTACACACTTTTCCTCCCTCTCACTCCTAGTGTTACTCAGCAAAACAGCCAAAAAAAAAAATGCTCATGACAAAATGTGTTGCCCCCATCCGTATGGATCATAATATAAAAAGAGACTTTTGGTAAAAAACACTATCAAACATACATAACATATTCAATGTACACAATAGTAAACAAATCAGGAGAATCACATCTACCTCAGAAAAGTTAATTAACCCATTCACGCTGGGGCGATTCCGGCTCTGAATGGTCGTAATGCCAGGGTTTTTGAGTGCATAAGCCTAATGCCTCGAGATTCTCGGGCGCACAAGCAGCGAGCCTGGGCTGCCCACTGACTCACCCTGAGTGCCGGCCTTGCCCAGATATCTCATCACCGGAGTCTGACACAAAAACCACGAAACGTGTCAGCATGTCAGCCTGCGCGAATGGGTTAAATCAACATGACTTACCTAGGAGAGGAAGGCCTTCTTTTGGTAGGAAAATCCCAGCAGTTATAAGTTCTGCATACAGCCGTAGATCCACTCGCAGTTTACTCATATTACTTATCTGTAGGAAGGAGGAAGATAGTCTATTAAAAATGTAGAAGTAATTATTCTTACCCTGAAAGTTTTATGTGTATTAACCCATCCCCGACGGGGGAATTCTAGCCTTGAATGTCCAAATGCTGGGGCGTTCGAATTATTAGGCCTAAATCAATTGAATGGCTGGCACAATACTGTGCCGCCCGGCCACTGGGCTTTTGAATGCGCGGTACACATGCTGTACCACCCGTCCAGAGAGGGTTAATGATTTTCATAAACCATAACATAT